>NC_140993.1:22715428-22911445 GCF_052327205.1 Somniosus microcephalus | reverse complement strand
ACATTCTCACCACATTCCACCGAAGTGCTCCTACCGGGTCCACTGCAGTGACGAAGGCCATTGCTGGCACCCGCTCGACCCTCTCCTTTTCGCTTCCCCCCTCCCCACTCCCGATCAATAGCCTCCCTCCCAGTCACCCCCTCCCTCCCCATCGCCCCCTCCCTCCCCATCGCCCCCCCTCTCTCCCCATCGCCCCCTCCATCCCCATCGTCCCCCTCCCTCCCGCTCGACCCCCTCCTTATCGCTTCCCCCCTCCCCACTCCCGATCAATACCCTCCCTCCCAGTCACCCCTCCCTCCCCATCGCCCCCCTCCCTCCCCATCACCCCCCCTCTCTCCCCATCGCCCCCTCCATCCCCATCGCCCCCCTCCCTCCCGCTCGACCCCCTCCTTATCGCTTCCCCCCTCCCCACTCCCGATCAACCCCCTCCCTCCCGGTCACCCCCTCCACCCCATCGCCCCCCTCCCTCCCCATCGCCCCACTCTCTCCCCATCGCCCCACTCCATCCCCATCACCCCCCTCGCTCCCCATCGCCCCCCTCCCTCCCGATCACCCTCCTCCCTCCCCATTGCCCCTCCCACCCTCCCGATCGCCCCCTCCCTCCCCATCGCCCCCCCTTCCTCTCGCTCGCACCCCACCCTCCCCATCGCCCCCTCCCTCCCGATCAATCCCCTCCCTCCCCATCGCCCCCTCCATCCCAATCAACCTCTCCCTCCCCATCACGCCCCTCCCTCCCCATCGCCCTCTCCCTCCTGATCAACCCCCCCTCTCCCCATCGCCCCCCTCCATCCAGATTCCCCCCTCCCTCCTGATCAACCCCCTCCCTCCCCATCACGCCCCTCCCTCCACATCGCCCTCTCCCTCCCGATCAACCCCCTCTGTCCCCATCGCCCGCCTCCACCCAGATCCCCCCTCCCTCCCTATCACCCCCTCCCTCCCCATGGCCCTCTCCCTCCTGATCAACAACCTCTGTCCCCATCGCCCCCTCCATCCAGATCCCCCCTCCCTCCCCATCGCCCCCTCCCTCCCCATCGCCCCCTCCCTCCCCATCGCCCCCTTCCTCCCCATCACACCCTCCCTCCCCATCACGCGTCTCCCTCCGATCAACCCCTCCCTCCCCATTGCCCCCCTCCCTCCCCATCACCCCCTCCCTCCCGATCAACCCCCTCCCTCCCCATCGCCCACTCCCTCCCCATCACCCCCCTCCCTCCCGATCAACCCCCTCTCTCCCCATCGCCCCCCTCCCTCCCCATCACCCCCTCCCTCCGCATCACCCCCTCCCTCCACATCGCACCCTCCCTCCCATCACCCTCCTCCCTCCCGATCAACCCCCTCTCTCCCCATCGCCCCCACCCTCCCCATCGCCCCCTCCATCCCGATCACCACCCTCCCTCCCCTTCACCCCCTCCCTCCCGATCAACCCACTCTCTCCCCATCGCCCCCTCGCTCCCCATTGCCCCATCCATCCCGATCGCCCCCTCCCTCCCCATCACCCCCTCTCTCCCCATCGCCCCCCTCCTCCCCATCGCCCCCTGCCTCCCCATCACCCCCTCCATCCCGATCAACCCCCTCCCTCCACATCAGCCCCCTCCCTCCCCATCGCCCCCTCCCTCCCCATCGCCCCCTCCCTCCCGATTGCCCCCTTCCACCCCATCGCCCCCCTCCCTCCCCAACACCCCCTCCCTCCCGATCAACCCCCTCCCTCCCCATCACCCCCACCCTCCCCATCGCGCCCCCCTCCCCATCACCCCCCTCCCTCCCGATCAACCCCCTCCCTCCCCATCGACCCCCTCCCTCCCCATCACCCCCCTCCTACCCGATCAACCCCCTCCTTCCCCATCGCCCCCTCCCTCCCCATCGCCCCCTCCCTTCCCATCACCCCATCCCTCCCCATCGAACCCCTCCCTCCCCATCGCCCCCCTCCCTCCCGATCGCCCCCTCTCCCCATTGCCCTCTCTCTCCCGATCGCCCCCTCCCTCCCCATCTCCCCCTCCCTCCCGATCAAACCCCTCTCTCCTCATCGCCCTCTCCCTCCCGATTGCCCCCTCGCTCCCCATCGCCCCCTCCCTCCCCATCACCCCCCTCCCTCCACATCGCACCCTCCCTCCCATCACCCTCCTCCCTCCCGATCAACCCCCTCTCTCCCCATCGCCCCCACCCTCCCCATCGCCCCCTCCATCCCGATCACCACCCTCCCTCCCCTTCACCCCCTCCCTCCCGATCAACCCACTCTCTCCCCATCGCCCCCTCGCTCCCCATTGCCCCATCCATCCCGATCGCCCCCTCCCTCCCCATCACCCCCTCTCTCCCCATCGCCCCCCTCCCTCCCCATCGCCCCCTGCCTCCCCATCACCCCCTCCATCCCGATCAACCCCCTCCCTCCACATCAGCCCCCTCCCTCCCCATCGCCCCCTCCCTCCCCATCGCCCCCTCCCTCCCGATTGCCCCCTTCCACCCCATCGCCCCCCTCCCTCCCCAACACCCCCTCCCTCCCGATCAACCCCCTCCCTCCCCATCACCCCCACCCTCCCCATCGCGCCCCCCTCCCCATCACCCCCCTCCCTCCCGATCAATCCCCTCCCTCCCCATCGACCCCCTCCCTCCCCATCACCCCCTCCTACCCGATCAACCCCCTCCTTCCCCATCGCCCCCTCCCTCCCCATCGCCCCCCTCCCTTCCCATCACCCCATCCCTCCCCATCGAACCCCTCCCTCCCCATCGCCCCCCTCCCTCCCGATCGCCCCCCTCTCCCCATTGCCCTCTCTCTCCCGATCGCCCCCTCCCTCCCCATCTCCCCCTCCCTCCCGATCAAACCCCTCTCTCCTCATCGCCCTCTCCCTCCCGATTGCCCCCTCCCTCCCCATCGCCCCCTCCCTCCCCATCGCCCCCTCCCTCCCCATCACCCCCCCCAATCACCCTCTCCCTCCCGATCGCCCCCTCCCTCCCCATCGCCGCCTCCCTCCCCATCGCCCCCTCCCTCCCCATCACCCCCCCCAATCACCCCCTCCCTCCCAATCACCCCCTCCCTCCCGATCGCCCCCTCCCTCCCCATCGCCCCCTCCCTCCCCATCGCCCCCTTCCTCCCCATCACACCCTCCCTCCCCATCACGCGTCTCCCACCCGATCGACCCCATCCTCCCCATCACCCCCTCCCTCCCGATCAAACCCCTCCCTCCCCATTGCCCCCCTCCCTCCCCATCACCCCCCTCCCTCCCGATCAACCCCCTCCCCTCCCCATCGCCCACTACCTCCCCATCACCCCCCTCCCTCCCGATCAACCCCCTCTCTCCCCATCGCCCCCCTCCCTCCCCATCACCCCCTCCCTCCGCATCACCCCCCTCCCTCCACATCGCACCCTCCCTCCCATCACCCCCTCCCTCCCGATCAACCCCCTCTCTCCCCATCGCCCCCACCCTCCCCCATCGCCCCCTCCATCCTGATCACCACCCTCCCTCCCCTTCACCCCCTCCCTCCCGATCAACCCACTCTCTCCCCATCGCCCCCTCGCTCCCCATTGCCCCATCCATCCCGATCGCCCCCTCCCTCCCCATCACCCCCTCTCTCCCCATCGCCCCCCTCCCTCCCCATCGCCCCCTGCCTCCCCATCGCCCCCTCCATCCCGATCAACCCCCTCCCTCCACATCAGCCCCCTCCCTCCCCATCGCCCCCTCCCTCCCCATCGCCCCCTCCCTCCCGATTGCCCCCTTCCACCCCATCGCCCCCCTCCCTCCCCAACACCCCCTCCCTCCCGATCAACCCCCTCCCTCCCCATCACCCCCACCCTCCCCATCGCGCCCCCCTCCCCATCACCCCCTCCCTCCCGATCAACCCCCTCCCTCCCCATCGAACCCCTCCCTCCCCATCGCCCCCCTCCCTCCCGATCGCCCCCTCTCCCCATTGCCCTCTCTCTCCCGATCGCCCCCTCCCTCCCCATCTCCCCCTCCCTCCCGATCAAACCCCTCTCTCCTCATCGCCCTCTCCCTCCCGATTGCCCCCTCCCTCCCCATCGCCCCCTCCCTCCCCATCACCCCCTCACTCCCCATCGCCTCCTCCCTCCCCATCGCCCCCTCCATCCCGATCGCCCCCCTCCTTCCCAATCACCCACCTCCCTCCCGATCACCCCCCTCCCTCCCCATCGCCGCCTCCCTCCCCATCGCCCCCCTCCCTCCCCATCACCCCCCCAATCACCCTCTCCCTCCCGATCGCCCCCTCCCTCCCCATCGCCGCCTCCCTCCCCATCGCCCCCTCCCTCCCCATCACCCCCCCATCACCCCCTCCCTCCCGATCACCCCCTCCCTCCCGATCGCCCCCTCCCTCCCCATCGCCCCCTCCCTCCCCATCGCCCCCTTCCTCCCCATCACACCCTCCCTCCCCATCACGCGTCTCCCTCCCGATCGACCCCATCCTCCCCATCACCCCCTCCCCTCCCGATCAAACCCCCTCCTCCCCATTGCCCCCTCCCTCCCCATAGCCCCCCCTCCTCCCCATCAACCCCCTCCCTCCCGATCAACCCCCTCCCCTCCCCATCGCCCACTCCCTCCCCATCACCCCCCTCCCTCCCGATCAACCCCCTCTCTCCCCATCGCCCCCTCCCTCCCCATCACCCCCCTCCCTCCGCATCACCCCCCTCCCTCCACATCGCACCCTCCCTCCCATCACCCCCCTCCCTCCCGATCAACCCCCTCTCTCCCCATCGCCCCCACCCTCCCCATCGCCCCCTCCATCCCGATCACCACCCTCCCTCCCCTTCACCCCCTCCCTCCCGATCAACCCACTCTCTCCCCATCGCCCCCCTCGCTCCCCATTGCCCCATCCATCCCGATCGCCCCCTCCCTCCCCATCACCCCCCTCTTTCCGCATCGCCCCCCTCCCTCCCCATCGCCCCCTGCCTCCCCATCGCCCCCTCCATCCCGATCAACCCCCTCCCTCCACATCAGCCCCCTCCCTCCCCATCGCCCCCTCCCTCCCCATCGCCCCCTCCCTCCCCATCACCCCCCTCCCTCCCGATCAACCCCCTCCCTCCCCATCGACCCCCTCCCTCCCCATCACCCCCTCCTACCCGATCAACCCCCCTCCTTCCCCATCGCCCCCCTCCCTCCCCATCGCCCCCCTCCCTTCCCATCACCCCATCCCTCCCCATCGAACCCCTCCCTCCCCATCGCCCCCCCTCCCTCCCGATCGCCCCCCTCTCCCCATTGCCCTCTCTCTCCCGATCGCCCCCTCCCTCCCCATCTCCCCCTCCCTCCCGATCAAACCCCTCTCTCCTCATCGCCCTCTCCCTCCCGATTGCCCCCTCCCTCCCCATCGCCCCCTCCCTCCCCATCGCCCCCTCACTCCCCATCGCCTCCTCCCTCCCCATCGCCTCCTCCCTCCCCATCGCCCCCTCCATCCCGATCGCCCCCTCCTTCCCAATCACCCACCTCCCTCCCGATCACCCCCTCCCTCCCCATCGCCGCCTCCCTCCCCATCGCCCCCTCCCTCCCCATCACCCCCCCAATCACCCTCTCCCTCCCGATCGCCCCCTCCCTCCCCATCGCCGCCCTCCCTCCCATCGCCCCCCTCCCTCCCCATCACCCCCCCCAATCACCCCCTCCCTCCCGATCACCCCCTCCCTCCCGATCGCCCCCTTCTTCCCATCGCCCCCTGCCTCCCCATCGCCCCCTCCATCCCGATCAACCCCCTCCCTCCACATCAGCCCCCTCCCTCCCCATCGCCCCCTCCCTCCCCATCGCCCCCTCCCTCCCGATTGCCCCCTTCCACCCCATCGCCCCCCTCCCTCCCCAACACCCCCTCCCTCCCGATCAACCCCCTCCCTCCCCATCACCCCCACCCTCCCATCGCGCCCCCCTCCCCATCACCCCCCTCCCTCCCGATCAACCCCCTCCTCCCCATCGACCCCCTCCCTCCCCATCACCCCCTCCTACCCGATCAACCCCCTCCCTCCCCATCGCCCCCTCCCTCCCGATCAAACCCCTCTCTCCTCATCGCCCTCTCCCTCCCGATTGCCCCTCCCTCCCCATCGCCCCCTCCCTCCCCATCACCCCCTCACTCCCCATCGCCTCCTCCCTCCCCATCGCCCCCTCCATCCCGATCGCCCCCTCCTTCCCAATCACCCACCTCCCTCCCGATCACCCCCTCCCTCCCCATCGCCGCCTCCCTCCCATCGCCCCCTCCCTCCCCATCACCCCCCCCAATCACCCTCTCCCTCCCGATCGCCCCCTCCCTCCCATCGCCGCCTCCCTCCCCATCGCCCCCTCCCTCCCCATCACCCCCCCAATCACCCCCTCCCTCCCGATCACCCCCCTCCCTCCCGATCGCCCCCTCCCTCCCCATCGCCGCCTCCCTCCCCATCGCCCCCCCATCACCCCCCTCCCTCCCGATCACCCCCCTCCCTCCCGATCGCCCCCTCCCTCCCCATCACCGCCTCCCTCCCCATCGCCCCCCTCCCTCCCCATCACCCCCTCCCTCCCAATCAACCCCCTCCCTCCCCATCGCCCCCACCCTCCCCAACGCCCCCCCTCCCCATCACCCCACTCCCTCCTGATCAAACCCCTCCCTCCGATCACCCCCTCCCTCCCTATCACCCCCCTCCCTCCTGATCTCCCCCTCCCTCCCGATCGCCCCCTCCCTCCCCATCGCCCCCTCCCTCCCCGATTGCCCCCTCCCTCCCTGATCGCCCCTGACCCCTCCGATCACCCTGTCCCCTCCGATCACGCCCCCCTCCCAATCGCCCCTCTCTTCCCGATTGACGCTGCCCCTCCCGATTGCTGCCCACTCCCCTCGCCCCAGCTTCACCAGACTTATCCGAGGTCCGTTACTGGCGCACAGCATCAGCCCGGAATTATAACCGACTTTGCCAGTGAGCTGCCCAGAGAATCCCAGCAGGTGTCTAGAGCTCACCGGTCCGAGGCCCAATATCGGGTGTACACGGGGCTGACACTTTTGCAGGCTGGAGTGAACAAAGTTCTAGGCCAGAAACTCCTGCAATGCCGCACTCCCTCAGTATTGCACTGAAGTATCAACCTTGGTTATGCGTTTAAATCGAAGGAAAGAGCCTGAGACACGCAAAAATACAATTACAGCAAAGCGGGGACAATTTTTTTTCTTTTCAATTGCCTGTAAGCAATGCCACAGGCCTTTAACAAGTACAACTAAACTATTTCAAAAGCTCTTCGATTCACTTCTTAAATGACCTCGTTTCAAAAGGTTCCTAAATGCTGGATCATATCAAGTAGGAAGTAAAAAAAAAATTGGACACAATCTTGCCTTAGGTAAAGAATCTGTCATCTTTTGTTCACGCTGCTCATAGATCACTGTACATAATGCTTTGTTACTTACTCTGTTGTATGCCGTCAGAAAGACTCTTTGTTTCTGTCATGTCAGTACCATAGTTCGCTTTGATATATTTGTCATATCCGAAAGGCACGCCTCCGTGTTCCTTCTTTTGTGTTTCAATATTTGCAAGTCAGGTAAGTTTACCTCACGCGATTTACATATCCTTTCAAATAACTGCAAATTCACAAATTGGCTGCATCGTTTCCGACGTTGTAACCGCACCTACACTTCAAATAGTACTTGATTGGCTGTAAAGCGCTTTGGGACAATTTGTGGTTGTGAAAGGTGCGATATAAATGTAAGTCTTTCTTTCTTTCTCTACCCCCCTTCAGAAGATAGAAGCTCTACAAATCCTAAGGAGGAAAGCCATATAGGGTGTTGGCGTTGGAGAAGTAGCGATAGCTTGTGATGACATTCTGCTTCTCTTATAGAGTCACAGGGGGAAAAATTCAGTTGGTTTGCGCCTCCTGTTAGCGCCTTAAGAGGGCGCTAATGGGGCGCAAAGCAACTAGCGCTCGGGCGCGGCGATGTTTGTGCCACTCGCGAAATTAACTAGGCATTTTGCAGCAGCGCTAAACACTACCGCCACAATCTCCTGCGCCGGCAGATCGTGACGTTAGTCGAGTGCGCAACGCCCCTTTAGCACCCCGGACCAGATATTAAGTGGCGCCCCCTGCCTTACCACCTGCCGCTAGCAACGACAGGTTGAGGGGAGTGTTATGCTGTCAGGAAGGGACTGGGGGAGCGCTATTTAAAGGTGACCGCTTCCTGCCTTTTTTTGTTGGTGACATTTTTGCACCACGCATTCTGAGAGAGAGAGAGAGAGAGACTTCTGGAGAGATTCAACACTGTGTGAAGGAGTTTTGGGTACTGAGCAGCACTTTGCAGGTTTATTTTGATTTGCCCTTCCTTACTTCGCCAGCGCCCTGAGGCAGCGCCTCGCTCCTCGGCCTTTGCGCCTTAAGACAGGTGTGAAGCACCTGATTTAGCGCTCCAATCACCTCCAGGGGTGATAGAAGCCAAGTTTGCTGTCGGAGGCGATAATTAGCGTCAGGCGCTAAACTTTGCGCACGGCCGATAATGGCGCCCCAAATGGGGCGATACTGAACTTTTCCCCCATAGAAATTTACGGCACAGAAGGAAGCCATTTTCCCATTGTGTCCGTGCCGGCTGAAAAAGAGGTAACCAGCCGAATCCCACTTTCCAGCTCTTGGTCCGTAGCCCTGTAGGTTACGGCACTTCAAGTGCACATTCAAATACTTTTTAAATGCGATGAGGGTTTCTGCCTCTCCCACCCTTTCAGGCAGTGAGTTCCAGACCCCACCATGCTCTGGGTGAAAAAGTTCTCCTCAACTCCCCTCTAATCCTTCTACCAATTACTTTAAATCTATGCCCCCTGGTTATTGACCTCTCTGCTAGCGGAAATAGGTCAGTAACTAGTGGTGTTCCGCAGGAGTCAGTGCTGGGTCCCCAACCCTTTACAATCTATATTAACGATTTGGAGGAGGGGACCGAGTGTAACATATCAAAGTTTGCAGATGATACTAAGATGGGAGGGAAAGTAGTGAGTGAGGAGGGCATAAAAAACCTGCAAGGGGACATAGACAGGCTAAGTAAGTGGGCAGAGAGTTGGCAGATGGAATACAATACTGGAAAGTGTGAGGTTATGCACTTTGGCAGGAAAAATCGTAGAGCAAGTTATTATCTTAATGGCAAGAAACTGGAAAGTACTGAAGTACAAAGGGATCTGGGGGTCCTGGTGCACGAAACTCAAAAGGTTAGTATGCAGTTGCAGCAAGTGATTAAGAAGGCCAATGGAATGTTGGCTTTCATTGCTAGGGGGATAGAATATAAAAATAGGGAGGTATTGCTTCAGTTGTACAAGGTATTGGTGAGACCGCACCTGGAATACTGCGTACAGTTTTGGTGTCCATACTTAAGAAAGGACATACTTGCTCTCGAGTCAGTACAAAGAAGGTTCACTCGGTTAATCCCGGGGATGAGGGGATGGACATATGAGGAGAGGTTGAGTAGATTGGGACTCTACTCATTGGAGTTCAGAAGAATGAGAGACGATCTTATTGAAACATATAAGATTGTGAAGGGGTTGGATCGGGTGGATGCGGGGAGGATGTTCCCGATGATGGGTGAAACTAGAACTAGGGGGCATAGTCTTAGAATAAGGGGCTGCTCTTTCAAAACTGAGATGAGGAGGAACTAGTTCACTCAGAGGGTGGTAGGTCCATGGAATATGCTGCCCCAAAAAGCTGTAGAAGCTACATCATTACATAAATTTAAAACAGAAATAGACAGTTTCCTAGAAGTAAAGGGAATTAAGGGTTACGGGGAGCGGGCAGGAATTTGGACATGAGTCTAGGTTCGGATCGGTCATGGCCCTGTGGGTAGCGGAGCGGGCCCAGGGGCCGTGTAGCCTGATCCTGCTCCTATTTCGTGTGTCTAATTCTGTTAGATTCAGGAGATGGTTCTGTGATAGTAGATTGGCGGTTAGGATCAGATCAGCCATGATCTTATTGAATGGCGGAGCAGGCTCGAGGGGCCGATTGGCCTACTCCTGCTCCTATTTCTTATGTTCTTATGTTCTTATGTTCTTTCTGTCCACTCTATCTAGGCCCCTCATAATTTTATACACCTCAATTAAGTCTCCCCTCAGCCTCTTCTGTTCCAAAGAAAAAAAAACCAGCCTATCCAGTCTTTCCTCATAGCTAAAATTCTCTACTCCCGGCAACATCCTCGTACATCTCCTCTGTACCCTTTCCAGTGCAATCACATGAATCCTTCTTATCTCCCTGCCCCTCACATTACCTGCAAGCTATACACATCTCTCTGTGAGAAGGGAAAGAAAACAAAAAAGTAAATAAACTTGATGAAAAATGCAACAGTTCAAAAGGATCCTATTCTCTAAGTAGAATGCAGAGCATCCATCTAAAATTTCAAAAGCCAACCCCAATTCTATCATGACGCTCCAAAACAAACTCAAATTGTAGTTTCTTTAAACAGTTCATGTCTCTGTTCCAACTAACCAGACAGTTGTGAAGTGGAATTTCTGTCTGGTGGATGTAAAAGATCCTGTGGCACTATTTCGAAGAAGAGCAGGGGAGTTATCCCCGGTGTCCTGGGCTAATATTTATCCCTCAATCAACATCACTAAAAAACAGATTATTCGGTCATTATCACATGGCTGTTTGTGGGAGCTTGCTGTGTGCAAATTGGCTGTCGCGTTTCCTCCATTACCACAGTGACACCACTTCAAAAAGTAAAAGTAAAGCACTTTTGGGACGTCCTGAGGTCGTGAAAGGTGCTATATAAATGCAAGTCTTTCTTTCTGTTCATTCTTTCTTCAGATTGATTGGGGCGGATTTTGACTTTGTGCGTTAGTGTAAAACGAGGGAGAGCGAATCGGGAGAGAGGCACAAAACGGGCTGCCGCCTCGCCATCGCGCTATCGGACAAAGTCAAGATCTGCCACGTTAACCTGGCGTCGTAATACATTTCAGCATTTAACTGGCAGTTGTATAGTCTTAGCAATCATGACCTAAAGTCAGTAAGGAATTAACAACAGCATCTGACAGCTTTTCCAGCCACTCGTTCTTAGAATACAGCCTCCCCAGCATGCACATCTGACATATTATCTAAGGTACTTCATAAAAATGATAAGGTCCGGCACTTGAAATGGAAACCAAAGATTTAGGCCTTGACTAGAAATTGCTTGAAATATCTCCATTGAAGACTATAATTGGAATGGTAACAATTCTTCCATTAAAAACTACAAGTCAGGGAAATGTGCCTTTGCATGACAAAATAATTTGCATTGATTACAGAGCCTGACTGAGTTTGGGTATTTTAAATAAGTGAATTATTTTGACTCCGTCTGTGCTGGCACATTTCTGGGAAAATCCCATGTGAGCATCGCAAGACTGAATTATTTTCTTTATTGAAGTTAGTGCCGAGTCTCTGTGAAATTGAATTGAACTATTTAACATTCAGGCTAAGAGCAGGACATTATTACACAGTCTAAAGGTCAGCTTAATCAGCAGCGCATTAAAGAAAGCCAGAATCCCAATCGAGCCCCTTTCTGGGATGTCACTTCTCCAATCATATCACATTGAGTGCCGGAGGTGTCATTTGCACCACAGGTAATGTAGGCGCACAACTTCTCTCATTTTGATGCGACATATCTTTTTTTTATTGACTCCTCAGGATTGCAGATTCCAATATAAGCACACTGAGACATTTCTCAAGCATGTATTACAATCATCGGGGGGGAATTTTGCCAGCCCTGGGGAGGCAGGTATAAGAACATAAGAAATAGGAGCAGGAATAGGCCACTTGGCCCCTCGAGCCTGCTCCGCCATTCAATAAGATCATGATTGGCTCAAAGCCACTTCCCAGCCTGCTCCCCATAAGCCTTCACTCTCTTATCTTGCAAAAATCTGTCTATCTCCACCTTAAATGTATTTAATGACCCAGCCTCCACGGCTCTCTGGGGCAGAGAATTCCACAGATTTACAACCCTCTGAGAGAAGAAATTCCTCCTCATCTCAGTTCTAAAAGGGTGACCCTTTATTCTGAAACTGTGCCCCGAGTTCTAGATTTCCCCACGAGGAGAAACATCCTCTCTGCATCTACCTTGTCAATCCCCCTCAGTATCTTATATGTTTCAATAAGATCACCTCTCATTCTTCTAAATTCCAATGAGTATGGAGGCGGGCCTGCCGGGAAAATGGCAAAAACTGGGAGTGGGTACCGAACCCGCTCCCAACCCGCCTCCATGCCATCTTCCCTGGAGGCAGGAAGGGGATTACAGCCAATTAACTGCCTGTTAACAGGTACTTAACAGGCAGTTAAGAGGCTTATCCCCATTTTACTCATACAAGTGTGGGTTCCCCGACAGCTGCAAACCTCGCCAGGGTCAGCGAGGCGAGCAGTGGGTCTGCGGGGGTGAGAGGGGTCGGAAAGTCTGCTGTGGAGGTGAGTGATGGGTGCAAGTGCAAATCAAATCAAATCAAATCAAATCAATTTATTTGCCATATGTATTACTACAATGGAATGTTTTTACTCCCCGATCACTTCCACAATAGGCTGTGGGAGCTCACAGAGACATGTCGCTATTCTACAGCGCCATGTTCAGTAAAAGTCAATTCAATTGCGTCCAATGGCAGTGGGAACGCGATGTCCATCAGCCGCTCCGTCTCCGCGGACTCCTCCTCCCTGTTGCCGGCTCCACAATATGGTGTCCTTCTTCTCACGCTCACCGTCTGGCCTCAGGTCTCCGTGCCCAGCTCTCCCTCCTTCCCCTCGAACTGCGAGCTTTCCGCACTGTCGTCGGTTCAAATTTGCAACAGCCCGGGGCCTGCCACTCACGCTCACGTCCGTCCTCCAACCGCCATGCCCGGCTCCCCTCCTCCTAGTCCGAAACAAAAAGTCACGACGAGGAGCTGCCGGGCAATGTGCCGAAGCGAGTCTTCGTGGCTGCTGCTGCCGTTTCCTGCTGCTGCGCTGCCTCCACCCGACTCGCCGAACACATCGCTCCGGCATCGGGAGCGGGCGGCGGGAGGTGCGGGTCATCCAAAGCAGAAGAACGCTTAGCTCCGGACCACCTCGGTCGCCATCTTGAATCGAACAATCAAGTGCGGAGAGGTAAGTATGAGAGGTGAGTGTAAAGTGTGAGAAAAAGTTTCTTTACCTTTGCTTCTTTCTGCAGGCTTCAACTTTGAGGATCCGGTGGTGCCTCATCTCAACGGCAGAGATGACAGAATGGCTGCTGCATTCTCAGATGCAGCAGCCGTCTGATTTCTGCTGAGGAAAGAGGTTTGGTGACTCTTCAGTGCAAGGGCTCACCTTAGAACAGATACTAAGGGAATCTATATAGCACCTTTAACATAGTAAAAAGCCTCTAGGCGCTTCACAGAGGCATTGTCAGACAACATTTGACACCGGGCCATATAAAGCTTGGTCAAAGATGTAGGTTTTAAGTGTAATGATATCAGCAAATAGTGATGGTATTTGCCTGTTTGATTATGATGCCTTACCAGCAGAGGGCATGTGAGAGAGAGAGAGTTTAGTTTTAGTTTCGTTTTAGATGGATCTCTAAGATGGTATCTCCTGTAATGCTGTTAACTTAGTTGAACAAACTTTAGATTAAAAGACATTCTCTTTCATGAATGTGTCGTCATTGAACCCACATAGAAATCAATACATGGTGTCAGAAGTGATTGAAAGAGATGAAGAGGAAAAATCTGAAGTTAAATCAGCTCTCCACATATTAGCAAGCCAAAAGAGAACATCGTTACTTACCTTTGAAGAATAGCTAACGAAGTGAAAAAATGGAAGGTTTACACCCACCGGCGAAGCTTCAGTTGACAGTTAATGTGGCTGAAAATTGGAGGAGATTCAAACAACGTATGGAGTTGTATTTATCAGCAATTGGAGCTGACGAGAAAAGTGATAAAATGAAAGCGTCAGTGTTCTTACATGTCGTGGGTGATGAAGCGCTGGAGGTGTATAATAACTTCACATTCGCTGCTGGTGGAGACAAAATGAAGCTCGATAAAATAATGGAACAGTTTGAGGCATACTGCATACCTAAATGTAACGTGACGTTTGAGAGGCACAGATTTTTCACATGTGTACAGAAAACGGGAGAGACTATTGATCAGTATGTGACTGAACTGAGAAACAGAAGCAAAACGTGTGAATTTGGGGGACTGACAGACTCGCTGATAAAAGACAGACTGGTGTGTGGTATTCCAGATAATGGTCTAAGGGAAAGACTGCTAAGAGAGCAAAATCTAGACCTGGGAAAAGCCATAGCACTGTGTAGGGCTACAGAGACTGTGAAGTCGCAGGCAAAGGAGCTGTTCAGTGACAGTAGCTGCAACGTGGATGTAGTGAGAATGAACGGACACAAACCGTTTAACAAAAAGAGCGCCAATGTGAAAAAAGAGGCGTGGCCAGCGAACAAAAATGAAAGGGGCAATCGAAAGTCATGTAGTCGATGCGGTACACAGCATCCACCAAAGAAGTGTCCAGCATATGGTAAAACATGCAATAGTTGCAACAAAAACAACCATTATGCCCGTTGCTGCAAGAACCAAGCGCAACAAAGCGAGGTCCATGCAATAGATGAAAGCGAGATAGAGAAGTTCTATGTGGATGTTGTGTCTGAAAACAAAAATGAAAAAAGAGACTGGATGTTGACACTAAAAGTGAATGACATACACATTCCATTTAAATTGGATACTGGAGCTCAAGTTAATGTGATATCAGAGACTGATTTTAAGAAAATTAGACCCATACCAAAGATACATGGAATAAAAGTGAAAGTGACAGGATACTCAGGTACTGATATACCAGTGAAAGGAAGATGCATTGTCAAAGTGACACACAAGGACAGAGAGCACACGCTAGCATTAATCGTGGTGCCAAAGGATGTGCAGGCCATACTAGGTTTAAAAGCCTGTGAGAGACTGAACCTGGTAAAGAGAGTCCTCATTGTGGAAAGCGAAGGAGAGACAGTCTATGATGAACTCATGAAAGAGCACAAAGACCTATTTCAGGGTCTAGGCTGCCTTCCAGGAGAACACACGATCAGAGTAGATAAAAGTATGCCAACGGTCATACATCCATGCAGAAAAGTTCCGTTTGCTCTTCAAAAGCAACTGAAGGCAGAGTTGGACAGGATGGAAAGCCTGAACGTGATTCAGAAGATAGATGAGCCAACTGAGTGGGTGAGTCCCCTTGTCATTGTGGACAAAAAGAATGGAAAGCTCAGAATTTGCCTGGATCCAAGAGATCTAAACAGAGCAATAAAGAGAGAGCACTTCAAGCTTCCTACACGTGAGGAAATCATGTCAGTTTGCAAATGCAAAGTATTTCAGCAAGTTGGATACATCATCAGGATTTTGGCAGATGAAACTGGACGAGGCAAGTTCAAGACTGTGCACGTTCAACAGTCCATTTGGCAGATACAGATTTCTAAGGTTACCATTTGGCATTGCCTCAGCTCCTGAAGTGTATCACAAAATTATTCTTATGATCTATGAGCACCTGAAGGGAGTTGATACATCAATGGATGACATCATAGTATGGGGAACCACGAGAACTGAGCATGACGAGAGACTGAAAAAAGTGCTGGAAGCAACAAGGAAAACAAACCTGAAGCTGAATAGAGAGAAATGCCAGCTCGGGGTGACAGAATTGACATTCGTGGGAGATATCCTTAGCAGTGAGGGCATCAGACCAGATCCCAGAAAGGCGTCCGCCATTGAGAATATGCCAAAGCCACAATGCAAAAAGGACGTGCAGAGGTTTAATGGAATGATCAACTACATGGGTAAATTCATATCCAACCTCTCAGAAAAGATGGCGCCACTGAGACGACTAACTGAAAAGAACATAGAATGGGAATGGAATCATGAGCATGAGAAGTCATGGAGCGATCTAAAGAAACTGCTCACAGAGGAACCAGTTCTGAGGTTTTATGACCCAGCGAGACCCATCAAGATATCATCAGATGCATCACAGAGTGGGCTTGGTGCCGTTCTTCTGCAAAAATATGACTACTGGCAACCTATTGCATATGCATCGCGCTCAATGACAGACGCGGAGACGCGATATGCTCAAATAGAAAAGGAGCTGCTCAGCATCACATACGCCTGTGAAAGATTTTACCAGTTTGTGTCAGGACAAGCAATCAGTGTAGAGACTGAACATAAGCCCTTGATTGCATTGTTCCAAAAGCCACTAAATAGCTGTCCGCTTAGAATACAAAGAATGATGATCAGGCTGCAATGCTATACACTGAATGTTGCGTATACACCGGGTAAGCTGATGTATACAGCAGACACGTTGTCCAGAGCTGTTGACCCAAGTGAGCCCGCAAACACCAAAATGGATGAAAAAGTGAACGCCTACGTGGACATGATCACAAGTGCACTGCCCATAGCAGATGCAAAAATGGAGCTCATAAAGACTGAGACAAACAAAGATGAAACACTGAGACGACTGAGGAAAAGCATCTTGGATGGATGGCCCAACATGAAGCAAGACTGCTCACCTGACAAGGCAGAGTACTGGAACTGCAGGGCGGAACTATCAGTGGTCGAAGACATCATCTACAAAGGAAGTAAAATAGTTATCCCAAAGAGTCTGAGAAAAGAGTTGCTAAAAAGGATCCATGGAGTACATCTGGGAATCGAAAAGTGTAAGAAAAGAGCACGAGAGGTGATGTACTGGCCACGAATCAACCAAGATGTGACAAATGAGGTGTCAAACTGCACAATATGCCTGAAATATCAAGCAAGCAATCCTGCAGAACCACTAAAGCCACACCCAGCGCCAGACAGACCTTACCAGAAGGTAGGCGCTGACCTATTCATATGTCAAGGGAAGGACTATCTTGTAGTCACAGACTATTACTCCCTGTATCCAGAGGTTTGTAGACTGTACACCACCACTGCAGATGCTGTGATAACATGTATGAAAGCCATATTCTCCAGACATGGCGTGGCAAGCGAGGTCTTCACAGACAACGGACCCCAGTTTTACAATGCAAGTTTCCGACACTTTGCCAAAGAGTGGGACTTTGTCCACACAACGTCAGGTCCTCACTATCCACAGTCCAATGGACTAGTGGAAAAATCGGTCCAGACAGTGAAAAGACTGATGTACAAGGCAAAAGACAGTGGAACTGACTTCTACCAGAGCATGCTTGTATACCGCACAACGCCGCTCGAGTGTGGTATGTCACCAGCCCAACTCCTTATGGGACGTCTGCTAAGGTCAAACCTACCCATCCCGGAGAACCTCCTGAAAACAAAAGAGGGGGAGAAAGTGAGGAAGTTCAAAGAACAACAGAAAGAAAAGCAAAAGTACTACTATGACAGAGGAGCACAAAATCTACCTGAACTCCACACTGGTGACCAAGTAAGGTTCAAAGATAAAACAAACATATGGACTCAGAAGGGAACTGTCCTGAGTGAAGTCCAACCAAGATCGTACACCATTCAGACAGATGAGGGTGCTGTTCTGCGAAGAAATCGTCGGGATCTTCTCATGGGACCAGCCACAGCAAGTCAAAAGACTGATACTGTTGAACAACCTGATCACACAGCTGAGAAACCATCATCTGAGGCAACAACTCAGATTCAAGGACAATCAATCAGAAAATCCTCAAGACACGTGAAGCCTCCTGAGAGACTCATTGAACAAGTTTAAGGACTCTTGTTATAGAAGGAAGTAATGTTATCTTATTCTCTCTTCAAGTTCTAGTGTATTTACATATTTCATGTGAACACACAAAGCAAGGTTAAAAAACCTTGATAATGATAATGATAATGTAAGTTCATTAAGTGTTACAGTTAAAATGCAGAGTAATACAAAGAAAACATGTTGTTAGATAAAAGTAAAATACTTTTGTTTTAAGAAAGGGAGATGTAATGATATCAGCAAATAGTGATGGTATTTGCCTGTTTGATTATGATGCCTTACCAGCATATTTGCCTGTTTGATTATTTATGCCTTACCAGCAGAGGGCATGTGAGAGAGAGAGAGTTTAGTTTTTGTTTCGTTTTAGATGGGTCTCTAAGATGGTGTCTCCTGTAATGCTGTTAACTTAGTTGAACAAACTTTAGATTAAAAGACATTCTCTTTCATGAATGTGTCGTCATTGAACCCACATAGAAATCAATACATTAAGGAGCATCTTAAAAGAAGTAAAAGATAGAGAGGTAGCGAAGTTTAGGAAGGGAATTCCAGAACTTAGGGCCTTGGCAGCTGAAGGCACGGCCACCAATGGTGGATGAAGGAAATCAGGGACTCACAAGATCCCAGAATTGGAGGAACGGAGAGTACTCAAAGGATTGTAGGCCTGGAGGATATTGCAGAGATAGGAAGGGGGGGCGAGGCCATGGAGGAATTTAAACAAGGATGAGAATTTGAGGCGTTGCTGGACCGGGTGCCAATGTAGGTCAGCGAGCACAAGCGTGAACGAAACTTGGTGCGAGTTAGAGTTTTGGACGAGCTGAAATTTACGGGGGGTGGAGCATAGGAAGTCGGCCAGGAGAGCGTTGGAAAATTCGAGTCTGGAGGTAATAAAGGCATGGATGAGAGTTTAAGTAGTAGATGAGCTGAGGCAGCGGTGGTGTACGAAGAATGTTACGGGGGTGGAAGAAGTTGATGATGGAGTGGATATGGGATCCGAAGCTCAGCTGAGGGTCGAATAGGACGCTGAGGTTGTGAACCGTCTGGTTCAGCCTCAGACAGTGGCCAGGGAGAGGGATGGAGTCAGTGGCTAGGAACGGAGTTTGTGGCGGGGACGAAAGACAATGACTTCGGTCTTCCCAATATTTAATTGGAGGAATTTCTTGCTCATGACCATGGGACCTCACAGTCAACGGCCAGCCCATTCACACCCAATGTTTACACAGGATTTCGAACAGGGATTGCTGAATAGACATCAGGGGTGGGAACCCAAGCCAATCCCTCTCGATCTCAAGGTACTGAGTGACGTAAGAAAACTACGAGGCACTTGGTCCGAGTATTAAACAAAGTTTTAATCAACTGTTTTTCAACATGTAGGTCTAGTTGTGTCCTTCACTAGTTCCTGTTAGAGAATGTCCTGCACAAGCTGGGCCCATGCCCGAGTATTTATACTCCCCCTGGACAGCGCCACCAGCAGGCCGTCCAGTATTACTTCATAAGTCATTTCCACATGAATGACAAGATTCATGTCACGGAGGTCATGTATAGCATGTCTGCTGCCAGCCTAACTAATGTAGAGTTTTTAGCTCCTTAGGGTACGATAGGTAAGAATCAACCCAGACTGGAACGCTGTCGTTATTTTACTAACTCTAAAGCATTTTATTGACATTAAGACACAACAGTTTTCCAGAAAAAGATACCACACTACCACCTTATACTGGGGAGTGCAACTTGAAACTCAGAGTTATCAGGTCTTCTGTTTTGGGAAATGAGGGATTAATTTGGGAGCAGCAGCGAGAGCGGACTGACCTGTGAGGGAGCAGGCGAAGGAGGAATGAGGAAATAAAGCCTGAGGATCGAGGCCCAGACCGAGCTATTGGGAGCAGCAGCGAGAGCGGACCTCAACAGGCAACATTCAAAAGTGACATCAGAGATTAAAAGTGGCATTGACACAAGGGAAGCAGCTGATTGAAAAGAGTCCGAGAGCGGGAGCAGTCAAACAATAACAACTGCGAAACCGCTAAAGTGACGAAACAACTAGGGAAGGAGCTGATTGGTAAGTAGGACCTGGTGAGTATTTCTACAGTCCAGTCATTAAAAGTAAAAGTAAGGTCTCTAGTTTAGAGTAAGTAGTGTTTAAAGGGAAGTAAGGTCCCTAGTGTATTTAATATTCTTTAACTTAAAGGAAGTAAAGGGAGTAAATTAAGGGTAGGACATGGCAGGGCAGCTCGGCAGCGTGCAATGCTCCTCCTGTGCTATGTGGGAAGTCAGGGACACTTTCTGTGTCCAAGGCGAACACATGTGCAGGAAGTGTCTCCAGCTGCAGCTACTCAAAATCCGCATTTTGGAGCTGGAGCTGCGGCTGGAGTCACTGTGGAGCATCCGCGAGGCTGAGATATTCGTGGATAGCACGTTTAATGAGGTGGTCACATCACAGGTAAAGAGTGCACGGGCAGACAGGGAACGGGTGACCACCAGACAGAGTAAAAGAACTAGGAAGGTAGTGCAGGAGTCCCCTGGGTCCATCTCCCTCTCCAACAGATTTTCCATTTTGGATACTGCTGGGGGAGATGGTTTCTCAGGGGAATGCAGCAAGAGCCAAGTCCGTGGCACTATGAGTGGCTCAGCTGCACAGGAGGGGAGGAAAAAGAGTGGGAGAGCAATAGTGATAGGGGTTTCTATCACAAGGGGAAAAGATAGATGTTTCTGTGGCCACAGACGTGGCTCCAGGATGGTATGTTGCCTCCCTGGTGCCAGGGCCAAGGATATCACTGAGTGGCTGCAGGACATTCTGAAGAGGGAGGGTGAACAGCCAGAGGTCGTGGTCCATATCAGTACCAACAACATAGGTAGAAAGAGGGATGAGGTCCTGCAAGCAGAATATAGGGAGCTAGGAAATAAATTAAAAAGCAGGACCTCAAAGGTAGTAATCTCAGGATTACTCCCAGTGCCACGTGCTAGCGAGAGCAGAAATAGGAGACTAGACCAGATGAATGAGTGGCTGAAGAGATGGTGTAGGAGGGAGGGATTTAAATTCCTGAGGCATTGGGACCGATTCTGGGGAAGGTGGGACCTATACAAGCTGGATGGGTTACACCTCGGCAGAAGCGGGACCAACATCCTCG
Source organism: Somniosus microcephalus (assembly GCF_052327205.1). Lineage (NCBI taxonomy): Eukaryota > Metazoa > Chordata > Chondrichthyes > Squaliformes > Somniosidae > Somniosus > Somniosus microcephalus. The sequence goes on along the minus strand of NC_140993.1, from coordinate 22,890,765 downwards.
CAGCGGGGTTTGCTAGTGCTGTTGGGAAGGATTTAAATTAGTTTGTCAGGGGGCCGGGAACCTAAGTGTGGGCCCAGAATGGAGAGAAACAAAGCTGGAAGTGCAAGTTAGAAAAGTAGTCAGCAAAACTAGTAGGGAGCAGAAACAAAGGCCAACAGTAAAGAGGGTCAAAGTGCAGAAAAATAATAAATAGGCAAAGTTGAAGGCACTTTATCTAAATGCACGTAGCATTCGCAACGAGGTGGATGAATTAATGGCACTAATAGAAGTAAATGGGTATGATGTAATTGCCATTACAGAGACATGGTTGCAGGGTAACCAAAGCTGGGAACTGAATGTTCCAGGGTACTCAGCATTTGGGAAATACAGACAAAAAGGAAAAGGAGGTGGTGTAGCGCTGTTAATAAGGGATGAGATCGGTATGGTAGAGATAAAAGATCTTGGCTTGGCAGATCGTGATGTAGAACTGGAATTAGTTTGGGTGGAGCTAAGAAACAGCAGAGGGCGGAAAACATTGGTGGGAGCTGTGTATAGGCCACCAAACAGTAATGGTAATGTAGGGCACAGTATTAATCAAGAGATTAGAAGTGCATGTAACAAGGGCAATAGGGTAATCATGGAGGACTTTAATCTACATATTGACTGGGCAAATCAAATGACCACTAATGGAGGAGCAATCATAATATGATAGAATTCTTCATTAAGATGGAGAGTGAAGTAGTTGACTCAGAGACTAAGGTCCTGAATTGAAATAAAGGAAACTACGATGGTATGAGGCGCGAGATGGCTAGGATGGATTGTGGAACGTTACTTAAAGGGTTGACGGTGGAAAGGCAATGGCAAACATTTAAAGATCACATAGATGAACTACAGAATTTGTTCATCACTGTTTGGCATAAAAATAAAAGAAAAAAGGTGACTCAACCGTGGCTAACAAGGGAAATTAGGGGAATCATAAGATCCAAGGAGAGGACATATAAATTGGCCAGAAAAAGCAGCAAACCTAAGGATTGAGAGCAGTTTAGGATTCAGCAAAGGAGGACAAAGGGATTAATTAAGAGGAAAATAGAGTATGAGAGTAAGCTTGCGGGAACATAAAATCTGACTGTAAAAGCTTCTATAGATATTTGAAGAGAAAAGATTGGTGAAGTCAAGTGTAGGTCCCTTGCAGTCAGAATCAGGGGAATTTATATTGGGGAACAAAGAAATGGCAGACCAATTAAATACATACTTTGGTTCTGTCTTCACAAAGGAGGACACAAATAACCTCCCAGAGATGTCGGCGAACATAGGATCTAATGAGAGGGAGGAACTGAATAAAATCAGTATTTGTACGGAAATGGTGTTAGGGAAATTGACGGGATTGAAGGCCAATAAATCACCAGGGCCTGATAATCTACATCCTATGGTACTTAAGGAAGTGGCCCGAGAAATATTAGATGCATTGCTGGTCATCTTCCAAAATTCTATAGACTCTGGAACAGTTCCCATGGATTGGAGGGAAGCTAATTTAACCCCACTATTTAAAAAAGGTGGTAGAGAGAAAACGGGAAATTATAGACCGGTAAGCCTGACATCGGTAGTGGGGAAAATGCTAGAGTCCATTATAAAAGATGTAATAGCAGAGCACTTGGAAAACAGTGACAGGATCGGACAAAGTCAACATGGATTTACAAAAGGTAAATCATGCTTGACTAATCTACTGGAATTTTTTGAGGATGTAACTGGCAGAATAGATAAGGGAGAACCAGTGGATGTGGTGAATTTGGACTTTCAAAAGGCTTTCGATAAAGTCCCGCATAAGAGATTAGCGTGTAAAGTTAAGGCGCATGGGATTGGGGGCAAGGTACTGACTTGGATAGAGAACTGGTTGGCAGACAGGAAGCAAAGAGTTGGAATAAACGTGTCTTTTTCCGAGTGGCCGGCAGTGACTAGTGGGGTACCGTAGGGATCGGTGCTAGGACCCCAGCTATTCACACTATATATGAATGATCTAGACAAGGGAAATAGATGTAATATCTCCAAGTTTGCAGACGACACAATGGTGGGTGGGCGTGTGCGCTGTGAGGAGAATGCAGAGAAACTCCAGTATGATTTGGACAGGTTGGGTGATTGGGCAGATGCATGGCAGATGCAGTATAATGTGGATAAATGTGAGGTTATCCACTTTGGTGGGAAAAACAGGAAGACAGATTATTATCTGAATGGCAATAGATTGGGAAAAGGTGAAGTGCAACGAAACCTGGGTGTCCTTGTGCTCCAGTCGCTGAAGGTAAGCATGCAGGTGCAGCAGGTCATTAAGAAGGCAAATGGTATGTTGGCCTTCATAGCGAGAGGATTCGAGTACAGGAGTAAGGATGTCTTGCTGCAGTTGTACAGGGCCTTAGTGAAACCACACCTTGAGTATTGTGTGCAGTTTTGGTCGCCTTATCTGAGGAAGGATGTTCTTGCCACGGAAGGAGTGCAGTGAAGATTCACCAGACTGATACCTGGGATGGCAGGAATGACGTATGAAGAGAGATTGGGTTGATTGGGCTTATACTCGCTGGAGTTTAGAAGAATGAGAGGGGATCTCATTGAAACGTATAAAATTCTAACAGGACTAGACAGACTAGATGCAGGAAGGATGTTCCTGATGGTGGGGGAGTCCCGCACTAGGGGTCATTGTCTAAGGATAAGGGGTAAGCCATTTAGGACTGAGATGAGGAGGAAACCCAGAGAGTGGTGAACCTGTGGAATTCTCTACCACAGAAGACAGTTGAGGCCAATTCATTAAATATATTCAAGAAGGAGTTTGATATATTTCTTAAGGCTAAAGGGATCAATGGATATGGGGAGAAAGCAGGGACAGGGAACTGAATTTGGATGATCAGCCATGATCTCATTAAATGGCGGAGCAGGCTCGAGGGGCCGAATGGCCTGCTCCTGCTCCTATCTTCTATGTTTCTATGGTGTGGAGGACGAATTCTTGGAATTGATGCGAGATGGTTTCCTGGATCAGTATGTGGAGGAATCAACCAGGGAACAGGCTATTCTGGATCTGGTAGCGTGTAATGAGAAAGGGCTAATCAATAATCTTGTGGTAAAGGGGCCTTTAGGGACAAGTGATCATAATATGATTGAATTTTACATTATGTTTGAGAGTGATGTAGTCCAATCTTAAACTAAGGTCTTCAATCTAAACAGAGGAAACTATAAGGGTTTGAGGGACAAGTTGGCCATGGTAGATTGGGAGACTACACTAATAGGTATGAAGGTCGATATACAATGGCTAACATTCAAGGAAATAATACATAATTTGCAACAAACATATATTCCTCTCGGGCATAAAAACCCAAAAGGAAAAGTGATCCAACCATGGCTAACAAAAGAAATTAAAGCTAATATTAAGTCAAAGGAGAAAGCTTATAAAGTTGCCAGAAAAAGCGATCAGCCTGAGGATTGGGATCTTTTTAGAAATCAGCAAAGGGGGACCAAGAAATTGATAAAGAAAGGGGAAATGGAATATGAGTTCAAACTAGCGAAAAATATAAAAACTGATTGTAAAAGCTTCTATAGGTATGTGAAAACGAAAAGACTGGTGAAGGTAAATGTAGGTCCTTTGCAGTCAGAGATGGGAGAATTTATAATGGGGAATGAGGAAATGGAAGAGAAATTAAATAAATACTTTGTTTCTGTCTTCAGCCCTTCGAGCCTGCTCCACCATTCAATAAGATCATGGTGATCTTCTACCGCAACTCCTCTTTCCCGCCCTATCCCCATATCCCTTGATTCCCTAAGTATCCAATGTCAACGACTTTCTCTTTTGACTGCTCTTGTGATCTCCTAGAAATCACTGTAAGCCTGTGTTTTTACATCTTTTTTCTCCCCCCATGTCTGTTAGTGGACAGAACAACTATAACTGGGCTTGTGTTTTTCCCCCTGCTCACGGTTTCAGTGGACAGCTATCTCATCGCTAAACTTACTTTTTCTATAATCTCTTATTGTTGGCAGCTTGTGTCCTTCGGAAATACACAGTTCTCCTCTCTCAGGCCTCTTGAAGCAACAACAAGCCCGTGGTACTTTTCTCTTCAAATCCTGGACAGTAAGCAAAGACCACCATGCACTCTGATTTTGGCCGTTTAACATAGTCCTTTGCTCCAGGGGTGTTTTAATAAAGTGAAGCAGTTCCTCGTTTGATCCCAAATTAGTCTCCCTATAGTTTTATCTCAATTTTATTGACTGCACATGAGTCATCCTTCATTATCTGTTTATACTTTTAACCAAGTTGTGCTCTATTATCACTCTTTAGTCTTCCTTAAAAGCAGGTATTAAAAGTCCATAGCCCAAAGTGCAAAATCCTTCACTAAGATCAGCTTACTCAAAACAGACTGAAGATCAAGCATGGTACTGTGCTATAAGCAGAAAATGCTGGAAACATGCTGCAGGCCAGGCAGCATCTGTGGAGAGAGAAAAACAGATGTTTCAGGTCAGAACTGGAAGATGTTAGAGGTTTAATAGGTTTTAGTCAAGTGCAGAGGCAGGGAAAGTGGGGAGGGGAGGAAAGAACAAAAGGGAGGGTCTGTGGTAGGGTGGAAGGCAGGAGAGATTAAATGACAAAAGGGATGATGGTGAAAAGCAAAAAGAGGGTCACAATGGGACAAGTAAAGAAACAAAAGACGGGTCTAGAGGTGGTGTAAATGGCAACAGCAGAACCATTACCAACACCTGCTGTCCAAGAAAATGGGAGCATTAGTTGTGATCTGAAATTGTTGAACTCAACATGGAGTCCTGAAGGCTGCAAAGTGCCGAATCTTTGGAACAGTGTAGGAGGCCGAGGACCGAGAGGTCAGAGTGGGAGTGGGACGGAGAATGGATCTATCCCTGTCGATATGGTCCACCTATTCATTGGATAAAGTTGTCAAGCCAGCGAGGGAGTCTTCTAATTCCCTCTATAATAATTAGGAGTTTGCAGCAGTTCAGCAGAATCTTCTTCACCTTTAACTACAATTAAATGTAATAGACCCTTAACGCTGGAGTTCACACGTCTTCTGTCCTTTGACTGATGAGGGTTCCCCTATTTTTTTGTGAGGATGCTACATCAGAGTTGGCAGAAAAAGCCGAAGGAATTCCTTCTCGTTGCTTTGTCCTCATTCCCAATTTGGAAGTGGTAAGATGAAGTAGCAAAGTAGACATGTTGATCAAACCGGTGAAGTTAATATGTAAATGATCTAGTGTGACAGGCTGTAAGCTTCTGATATTTACATTCATTGAGATGGTTCAGTGATGGGTATTGTGGCGAGTCGAGGTATTATTGGGCCTTAATTTGCGGTCGGAGGCTTCCCGCGGGGAAATGTCTCCGATCCACAAATTAAATCCACGCCTACCTGGGGGTCCGGGAGGTACGGAGACTCGCCCTCCTGGCCCTCTCCGGGTACCTGCGGATAGAGGTCTGTGTATCCCAGGGGTGCAGGCGGTTCGCAAGCGCCCCTGGGATCGCGTGGGTCGGCCCAACCAATGACAGCAGGGAATCCCCATTCATGCTTATGGAGATTCTGTGTGTGCAGAAACCCCAAAAGTATGAATGGGAACACCCCAAAAAATTACATCTACACTTCAAATAAATGTTTTTTAAAAACCATTATAAATTTTTAATTAATTAAAATGGCATTTAATTAAATAGTTAAAACCAAAATTTAATTTTTTGAAAAATAAATTTACATGTTTCAAAGGGGCTATAAATAAACTTACCTTATTTAACAAGTTTCTTAAATGTATAAATTACTGATAACATTTTATTTTTCTGTTTTTTAAAACTCTTACGCTGGTAAAAAAAAAAGCAAGCCCTCCGCCTGCTTTTCCCAGGAGTAAGAATTTCACGGGCCTTCGCCAGGCGGAGTGTTGGGCAAATAGTGCAACTCTCCGCCCGCCGAGGCCCATCTCCCGGGGCTGCGGAGGATCGGTCAAGAAGATTCTTGACAGATCGCGAGTTCCGGGTTTTAGTTCACGCGCAGCACGGGATTGAACCCGGAACTCGCGCGGCCCCTTACGGGCACCTTGTTCGCGCCCGTAGGGGCTGCAAAATACGGCCCACTGTCCCCTGTAAATTAGAATGTTTAGATTCAATTATCTAAACTGGCCAATGGGTTTTCTTTTGATATATATATATGTATGTATTGACAGGAAAAGGGAGGACAATAAGGAAAACTTCTGACCCAAGATTGCTCCTGAAACAATTTGCTGGTTAACGCAATATTTATTTCAATGGTAGGGTCCACAGGTGCTCTGTCTCAGGTTTAGAGTTTGGGTTACTGCGGCAACTGGATTTTCTGAACCTCTTGTCATTTGGGTCTAAAGGCAAGAATGTGAGTTTTGAGATGGCGGGGAGGCGAGGCCATGGAGGGATTTGAACACAAGGGCTTGCAGGGATCATGTATTTTTTTTCCAAGTGAATGGAAGCAACAGTAATTGCACACTCAGCTAAGCGAGCAAAAAATAATTCAGGAGAAACAAGGGCCGGAACATTTACTAAGAAGGAAATGGCAGGCAGGGATGATGGTATAAAACAGCGGAAAAATGGAAAGGTGAAACGGTATGGAGAAAAAAGGGAGGGACAGAAGAAATGGAAGGGAAGGATAAAAGAGAGAGCAGCAGAGATGGCAAGAGAACAGCAGTTAGAGATGGCGAGTCATAGAATGGTACAGCACAGAAGGAGGCCATTCGGCCCGTCGTGCCTGTGCCAGTCCTTTGTCAGACAAGGATTTCCTGAGTGAGTTTTTTAAAATTCATTCATTCTCGGGATGTGGGCGTCGCTGGCAAGGCCAGCATTTATTGCCCATCCCTAATTGCCCTCGAGAAGGTGATGGTGAGCTGCCTTCATGAACTGCTGCAGTCCGTGTGGTGAAGGTACGCCCACAGTGCTGACTGTTTTGTAGCGGTTTGCTACAAACTGAGTGTCTTGCTGGGCCATTTCACAGGGCAGTTAAGAGTCAAGCACATTGCTGTGGATCTGCAGTCACATATAGGCCAGACCGGGTAAGGACAGCAGATTTCCTAAAGGATATTAATGAACCAGTTGGGTTTTATACAACAATTAGGTGGTATTCATGGTCACCATTACTGACACTAGCTTCTTAATTCCAGATTTATTTAATTACCTGAATTTAAATTCCCCCAGCTCTCAGGGTGGGATTATAAACTCGGATTACTATTCCGGGCCTGTGGATTATGAGCCTAGTAGCATAACCACGATGCTGCTGTACCCACTCACTAAATGTCAGGACTCAAAGGAAAGCAGAAAGTAATATAAATGTAATATTCTTTGTGTGTGTATGCGTACAGCCAAGAACACACCAAGTAAAGTATAGAAATAGTTAAATGCTTCCCACATCTTACTTAGAGTATTTTTGATTTATGCTTACATAACAAAAGCAGAATACAAATAATAGTGAAATGCAAGCGATCAAGATATGAGAATATCAGAATAATGATCAAAACAGGAGGGAGAAGAATAGCTAGACTGCATTGCTTTGCACTGAATCAAATCAGCTAGTTAAATCACTGCCTCTGCATTAAATCTTATGAGAGGGTTGCCTGAGTACCTGTGAAGCAGAACCTGAGGGATTTGGACGTCAGCGAAGCTTGCTGTGACTGATACAGCTGGAAGTAAATTGGCTGAGCTTGTGAAGTGGAGGGGAGACGAGGAGCTCGGGTTATCCCCAGGGAGTTAAAATGGACATTTTCTTAAAAAAGAGAGGAAATGTAAAAGGGAACTCGTATACGGCAAGTCACAGGCCTTATCATCAATCTGTTTCCGTAAAACTTCCAGATGCCTTTCTGCTCGTTGGGAATGAAGTGACGTTCAGGGCATAGGTGCAACCTGTTAATTGGGAAATCTGGTGGGCATATGCCACCAGTTCAGACTGGCAGTCTGCCCCAACAGCCTGTAAATTGGGAAATCTGGTGGGAAATGTTCGCTAGAGTTTAGAAGAATGAGAGGGGATCTCATTGAAACTTATAAAATTCTAACAGGACTAGACAGACTAGATGCAGGAAGGATGTTCCCGATGGCAGGGTAGTCCAGAACCAGGGGTCACAGTCTAAGGATAAGGGGTAAGCCATTTAGGACTGAGATGAGGAGGAATTTCTTCACCCAGAGAGTGGTGAACCTGTGGAATTCTCTACCACACAGGGCAGTTGAGGCCAATTCATTAAATATATTCAAGAAGGAGTTGGATATATTTCTTGCGGCTGAAGGGATCAAGTGATATGGAGAGAAGGCAGGAACAGGGTACTGAATATTGGATGATCAGCCATGATCTCATTAAATGGCGGAGCGGGCTCGAGGGGCCGAATGGCCTACTCCTGCTCCTATCTTCTATGTTTTTATGCCAGTTCATGGGGCTGGCAGCAATGCTCCCTGTAGGCTGCGCTTTATTCTGTTCCAGTGCTGCATTGTCGGAGGTGCCGTCTTTCGGATGAGACGTTAAACCGAGGCCCCGTCTGCCCTCTCAGGCGGACGTAAACGATCCCGCGACCACTATTTCGAAGAAGAGCAGGGGAGTTATCCCCGGTGTCCTGGGGCCAATATTTATCCCTCAATCAACATCACTAAAACAGATTGCCTGGTCATTATCACCATTGACGTTTATGGGAGCTTGCTGTGCGCAAATTGGCTGACGCGTTTCCCACATTACAACAGTGACTGCGTTTCAAAAGTGCTTCATTGGCTGTAAAACGCTTTGAGACGTCCGGTGGTTGTGAAAGGCGCTATATAAATGTAAGTCTTTCTTTCTTCCTTTCAGTGCGCGTCCCTTTAAATTTCAGGGCGCACGCGGTATTTCCAGAGTAAAAGCTTGTGAGCGGCCTGGGCGACACCTTGCAGAACATTGAGTGGCCGAACTGCGCCAGCAACCTGTTAATTGGGAAATCTGGTGGGTACATGCCACCAGCTCATGGGGCTGGCAGACTGCACCAGCAACCTGTCCATGGGCCATTCCAACAGGCATGAATGAGAACAGGAACCCGTTCTTATTGTGCTAGTAAATTCTGTAATCCAAAGCATTTCGGGTTCTCCTCACATTCTTTGCTGTTTTACTCCGGTTACTTTTGTTCACTATTACGTGCGTTACCAGTTATCCTGGGCCGTTTATGCCCTGGTATAGCTGAAAGCGCTTTTCACCTCCATATATGTTTTTAAGCCTCGTTTCATTTGAATTCACAGTTACAGTGACTTGAGTTTTGAAAATCTTTGGTGCCAAGGCCTATTTATTTTCGTAAAATGACGAATGGCGTAAGCAAGTTAGGGACGGTCAATAGATGCCGGCCTTGCCAGCAACGCCCACGTCCCTTGAATGAATAAATAAAAAACATTTCAATTCACATTATGAGCGAGCCCTGAAATCAGGGTGAATATCATTGGGCTCAAACATCGGTCTGTCAGTGATGGTTCGGTGGTCATTGTATGGATCATTTCATGTAAGTTGAACATATGAACGTCTTAGAATAAGGGGCTGCTCTTTCAAAACTGAGATGAGGAGGAACTACTTCACTCAGAGGGTGGTAGGTCCATGGAATATGCTGCCCAAAAAAGCTGTAGAAGCTATGTCATTACATAAATTTAAAACAGAAATACAGTTTCCTAGAAGTAAAGGGAATAAAGGGTTATGGGGAGCGGGCAGGAATTTGGACATGAGTCTAGGTTCGGATCGGTCATGGCCCTGTGGGTAGTGGAGCGGGCCCAGGGGCCGTGTAGCCTGATCCTGCTCCTATTTCGTGTGTCTAATTCTGTTAGATTCAGGAGATAGTTCTGTGATAGTAGATTGGCGGTTAGGATCAGATCAGCCATGATCTCATTGAATGGCAGAGCAGGCTTGAGGGGCCGATTGGCCTACTCCTGCTCCTATTTCTTATGTTCTTATGTTCTTATGCAAGTGTGCTGGGCTGATAGAAACACTGAAAGAGTCAGCTAATAATCCTTTTCTACATTTTTAGCCTGACGAGTCGAGTGGGAAGGGGTGCTTTTACATTGAGTACTGGAAATAGCAGAGGACACAGGCAAGAACATAATCTCTGCAGGACTTTGCTAATTATTGTTCTCCCCTGTGGAGCATCTTTGTCAGCAGTGGCTCCGTGGGTAGCATGCTCACCTCTGAGTTAGAAGTTTGTGGGTTCAAATCCCACTCCATGAGACTTGAGCACAAAAATCTAGGCTGACACTCCCAGTGCAGTGCTGAGGGAGTGCCACACTGTCGGAGGTGCCGTCTTTCAGATGAGACATTAAACTGAGGCCCCCGTCTGCCCTCTCAGGTGGACGTAAAAGATCTCAGGGCCACTATTTCGAAGAAGAGCAAAGGAGTTATCCCTGGTGTTCTGGCCAATATATATCCCTCAATCAACATCACTGAAAAACAAATTATCTGGCCATTATCACATCGCTGTTTGTGGGCGCTTGCTGTGTGAAGATTGGCTGCCGTGTTTCCCACATTACAACAGTGACTGCACTTCATTGCTGTAAAGTACTTCATTGGCTGTAAAGTGATTTGGGACGTTGTGAAAGGTGCTATAGAAATGCAAGTCTCTTTTTATTTTTAATCAAAAAAAAATTAAATCGCACTATCTAATTTATTCTTAATTCTATGAATGTTACTCCATCTTACTTTATCTGCATATTACTCCATCGAAAGAAACTCTAGTCCTTAGGGTGAATTTAATTGCCTGCGCAAAGATTTTGAGTTCATTTCAGAGGCAAGCCTATTGCTTTTTAAAAAGTGCGAGCTTCCATGATATGGTGTCTGCGTTCTTTAGATGAACATCGATTGCGTCTCATAAAGTATCCTTGAGCATTTTCCCCACCAACCTTGTTAGATTAGACTGGCCTATAATTCTTTGAATCATGCCTCAATTTTTTTTATTACCAGAGTGAAAAATGTAATACAGTATGAAACAGAAGTGAAAAAAAGCCTGCAATAATTCTCTAGCCTCTAGGTAGAGTGGAGCAGAACGGAGATAAGGTGAAAGTGGTGATGGTTCTGATCGTAGAATCATAGTCACACAATCAGACAGCACAGAAGGAGGCCGTTCGGCCCATTGTTTCTGTGCCGGCACTTTGAAAGAGCTCTCCAATTAGTCGCACTCACCTGCTCTTTCCCCATAGCCTTTGCTAATTTATCCTTTTCAAGTATGTATCGAATTTCTTTATGAAAGTTACTATTAAATCTGCTTACACCGCCCTTTCAGGCAGCGCATTCCAGATCATAACTCGCTGTGTAAAGGAAATTCTCCTCATTTACCCCCTGGCTGTTTTTGCCACTTATTTTAAATCATAGCATAGGTACTAGCCTAATGCACTTGGTGCACAGTATGTAGAAGGGAGATATATAGAATAGTATGTGCAGGAAATGCATCCAGCTGCAGCTACTTGTAGACCGCATTGCGGCGCTCGAGCTGCGGGTGGATGAATTTTGGAGCATGCGCGATGCTGAAAGGCTCGTGGATAACACGTTTAGCGAGTTGTGCACGCCTCAGGGTAGGGCAGCACAGGGGGTGACCATCAGGCGGAGCAACAAAGGCAGGCAGGTAGTGCAGGGAACCCCTGCGGACATCCCCCTTTCAAACAAGTATACCGCTTTGGATACTGTTGAGGGGGATGACTCACCAGGGGAAGGCAGCAGCGGCCAACTTCCTGGCACTGGGGGTGCTCCTGCTGCCCAGGAAGGGGGGAAAAAGAGTGGGAGAGCAATAGTGGTAGGGGATTCTATAGTAAGGGGAACAGATAGGCGTTTCTGTGGCCGTAGACGTGAATCCAGGATGGTTTGTTGCCTCCCTGGTGCCAGGGTCAAGGATGTCACTGAGCGGCTGCAGGGCATTCTGGAGGGGGAGGGAGAACAGCCAGTGGTCGTGGTCCACATTGGTACCAACGACATAGGTAAAAAGAGGGATGAGGTCCTGCAGCAAGAATTTAGGGAGCTAGGTGAAGGATTAAGGAGCAGGACCTCAAAGGTTGTAATCTCTGGATTACTCCCGGTGCCACGTGCTAGTAAGTATAGGAATAGGAAGATAGAACAGATGAATGCGTGGCTAAAGGGATGGTGCAAGGGGGAGGGCTTTAGTTTCCTGGATCACTGGGTCTGCTTCTGGGAAAGGTGGGACTTGTACAAGTCGGACGGTTTACACCTGAACCAGGGGGGAACCAATATCCTTGCGGGGAGGTTTGCTAGCACTGCTGGGGAGGGTTTAAACTAACTTGGCAGGGGGTTGGGGTACAGAGTGGAGCTATAGTAGGGGGTGATTTACGGCCAAATACAGAGGGAAAAACAAGTCAGCTGGGAAGGCAGAGCAAATATGTGAAGGCAAAAGAGAATATGGCAGGGCTGGAAGGCATTTATTTTAATGCAAGGAGTCTTGCAAATAAGGTGGATGAACTGAAGTTGTTGTTGAACACATGGGAGTACGATATTGTTGCTATCACGGAGACATGGTTGAGGGAGGGTCAGGACTGGCAGCTCAATATTCCGGGGTATAGAATCTTCAGGCGAGACAGAGGGGGGTGTAAAAGGGGAGGGGGTGTTGCAATATTAATTAAGGAGTCAATTACTGCTGTAAGGAGGGATGATATATTAGCGGGTTCCTCTAATGAGGCCATATGGGTAGAACTTAAAAACAAAAAGGGGTCAAGCACTTTGCTGGGAGTGTACTATAGGCCCCCAAACAGTCAGGGGGAGATAGAGGAACAGATATGTAGGCAAATCTCCGAGAAGTGCGAAAATAATAGGGTAATAATAGTGGGGGATTTCAACTTCCCCAATATAAATTGGGACAGTCAGAGTGTGAAAGGCTTAGAGGGTGCAGAATTCTTAAAGTGCATCCAGGAGAGCTTTTTGAGCCAACATGTAGAAAGTCCTACAAGAGAGGGGGCGGTACTGGACCTAATTCTGGGGAATGTAGCCGGGCAAGTGGTGGAAGTGTCAGTAGGAGAGCATTTTGGCGACAGTGACCATAATTCGGTGAGATTTAAGGTGGTCATGGAAAAAGACAAAGACGGCCCGGAAATAAGGGTTCTAAATTGGGGGAAGGCCGATTTTAATATGATAAGGCAGGATCTGGCCAAAGTGGACTGGGAGCAGCTGCTTATAGGAAAATCCACATCAAAACAGTGGGAGACTTTCAGAAGGGAAATAGAGAGAGTACAACGCCAACATGTTCCTGTAAAGGTCAAGGGTAGGACCAACAAGCAAAGGGAACCTTGGATGACAAGGGATATACAGAAATGCATTAGAAATAAGAGGGGGGCTTTTGGCAGTTACAAAAGACTAAAGACAGAAGAAGCCCTAGAGGAGTATAAAAAGTGCAGGGGCATACTTAAAAAAGAAATTAGGAGGGCGAGGAGGGGCCATGAAATAACACTGGCGAGCAAAATAAAGGAAAATCCTAAGATGTTTTATAAGTATATTAAGGGCAAGAGGATAACCAGGGAAAGGGTAGGGCCCATTAGGGACCAAAGTGGCAATCTGTGTGTAGAGCCAGAGGATGTAGGCGGGGTTTTAAATGAATTTTTTGCATCTGTGTTCACTATGGAGAAAGACGATGCAGACATAGAAATCGGGCAAGGGGACTGTGACATACTTGAACATATTAGCATCGGGAGGGAGGAGGCGCTAACGGTTTTAGCGGGCCAAAAAGTGGATAAATCCCCAGGCCCGGACGAGATGTATCCCAGGCTGCTGTGGGAGGCAAGGGAGGAGATTGCAGGGGCTCTGACACTAATTTTCAGAACCTCTCTGGCCACAGGGGATGTACCAGAGGACTGGAGAACAGCTAACGTCGTACCATTATTCAAGAAGGGTAGCAGGGATAAACCAGGGAATTACAGGCCAGTGAGTCTAACATCTGTGGTGGGGAAATTATTGGAAAAAATTCTGAGGGACAAAATTAATCTCCACTTGGAGAGGCAAGGATTAATCGGGGATAGTCAGCATGGCTTTGTCAAGGGTAAATCATGTCTAACAAATCTGATCGAATTTTTCGAGGGGGTGACTAGTGGGGTGGATGAGGGAAATGCTGTGGATGTGGTGTACATGGACTTCAGTAAAGCTTTTGACAAAGTCCCGCATAGGAGACTGGTCAAGAAGGTAAGAGCCCATGGGATCCAGGGTGCCTTGGCGCGTTGGATCCTAAACTGGCTGAGTGGCAGGAGGCAGAGGGTGATGGTCGAAGGTTGCTTTTGTGACTGGAAGCCTGTGTCCAGTGGGGTACCTCAGGGATCGGTGCTGGGTCCCTTATTGTTTGTGATCTACATAAATGATTTGGATGAAAATGTAAAAGGTATGATCAGTAAGTTCGCAGATGACACGAAAATTGGTGGGGTGGTAAATTGCGAGGAGGAAAGCCTCCGGCTACAGGACGATATAAACGGGTTGGTCAGATGGGCGGAAAAGTGGCAAATGGAATTTAACCCTGAAAAGTGCGAGGTGATGCATTTTGGACGGACAAATAAGGCAAGGGAATACACAATGAGTGGTAGGACCCTAGGAAGTACAGAGGGTCAGAGGGACCTTGGTGTACATGTACATAGATCCCTGAAGGCAGCGGAGCAGGTAGATAAGGTGGTTAAAAAGGCATATGGGATACTTGCCTTCATTAGCCGAGGCATAGAATATAAGAGCAGGGAGGTTATGATGGAGCTGTACAAAACGCTGGTGAGGCCACAGCTGGAGTACTGTGTGCAGTTCTGGTCGCCTCACTATAGGAAGGATGTGATTGCTTTGGAGAGGGTGCAGAGAAGATTCACCAGGATGTTACCTGGGATGGAGCGCCTCAGCTATGAAGAGAGGCTGGACAGGCTGGAGTTGTTTTCCTTGGAGCAGAGAAGGCTGAGGGGGGACCTGATTGAGGTGTACAAAATAATGAGGGGCATAGATAGGGTAGATAAAGAGGAACTTTTCCCCTTAGTGGGGGGGTCAATAACAAGGGGGCATAGATTCAGGGTAAGGGGCAGGAGATTTAGAGGGGATTTGAGGAGGAACTTTTTCGCCCAGAGGGTGGTTGGAATGTGGAACTCAATGCCTGAAAGGGTGGTGTAGGCAGGAACCCTCACAACATTCAAGAAGCACTTGGATGAGCACTTGAAATGCCATTGCATACAAGGCTATGGACCAAATGCTGGAAAATGGGATTAGACTGGACAGGGATGGATGGGCGGCGCAGACACGATGGGCCGAAGGGCCTCTTTCTGTGCTGTAAAACTCTATGACTCTATGACTCTATGAGAAGGAGGCCGTTCGGCCCATTGTTTCTGTGCCGGCTCTTTGGTAGAGCTATCCAATTAGTCCCAGTCCTCCGCTCTTTCCCTGTGGCCCTGCAATTTTTATTCCTTTTTAAGTATATATCCACTTCACTTTTGAAAGTTACTATTAAATCTGCTTCCAACACCCTTTCAAATGTAAGAAATCACACAACACCAGGTTATAGTCCAACAGCTTTATTTGAAATCACAAGCTTTCGGAGCGCTGCTCCTTCGTCAGGTGAAGTGGAGAGATGCATAAAAACACAGCTTATATAGTCTGAGAATAATGTCAGATGTTTACAGGTAATCTTTCTAACTGCCATTTATCATACCTCGGCAGAGAGATAATCACAGCAATCAAAGGTGTGAATGGTGTCCAAACAGGTTAGTCAGGAAAACATTACATCAAAGAACAATGAGGTGGGGTCACAAGGGGTCAAATGTTGCAGATGCTGGGGTCTGTATGAAAAACAAAAAAACAGACAAAAAACATTTTTTTTGCTGGAAATCACAGCAGGTCCGGCCGCATCTGTGTGGAGAGAACAAGCCAACGACAACGCGAGTCTGGATGACCCTACGTCAGGTGGGGTTACATGTAGCGTGACATGAACCCAAGATCCCAGTTCAGGCCGTCCTCATGGGTGCGGAACTTGGCTATCAGTTTCTGCTCGATGATTTTGCGTTGTCGTGTGTCTCGAAGGCCGCCTTGGAGAATGCTTACCCAAAGATCGGAGGCTGAATGTCCTTGACTGCTGAAGTGTTCCCCGACTGGGAGGGAACACTCCTGCCTGGCGATTGTTGCACGGTGTCCGTTCATCCGTTGTCGCAGTGTCTGCATGGTCTCGCCGATGTACCATGCTCCGGGGCATCCTTTCCTGCAACGTATGAGGTAGACAACATTGGCCGAGTCACATGAGTATGTACCATGTACCTGGTGGGTGGTGTCCTCATGTGTGTTGATGATCTGGCATGTCTTGCAGAGTTTGCTGTGGCAGGGTTGTGTGGTGTCGTGGTCGCTGTTCTGAAAGCTGGGTAATTTGCTGCGAACGATGGTCTGTTTGAGGTTAGGCGGCTGTTTGAAGGCGAGTAGCAGAGGCGTGGGGGCTCGAAACACCCTTTCAAGCAGTGCATTCCAGATCATAAAGACACGCTCTGTGAAAAAAAATTCTTCTCATCTCCCCTCTGGTTCTTTTGCCAATTACCTTAAATCTGTGTCCTCTGGTTACCGACCCTCCTGCTAGTGGAAACAGATTCTCCTTATTTACCCTATCAAAGCCCCGTATATTTTGAACACCTCTATTAAATCTCCCCTTAACCTTCTCTGCTCTAAGGAGAGCAATCACAGTTTCTCCAGTCTCCCCACTGTGATATAAGAACGTAAAAACATAAGAAATAGGAGCAGGAGTCGGCCATTTGGCCCCTCGAGCCTGCTCCACCATTCAATAAGATCGTGGCTGATCTTCTACCTCATCGGCACTTTCCTGCACTATCCCCATATTCCTTGATTCACTTAATATTCAAAAATCATTTTAGGTCTGTGACGAAAGATCACAGACTTGAAACGTTAACTTCTGTTTCTCTCTGCACATATGCTGCCTGGCCTGCTGAGTGTGTTCCAGCATTTTCAGTTTTTTGAACACAGACAACTGTTGATAGATCTTGTTCTTCAGGCAGAGTGCAGATGAATAAACAAATAATGTATCATGGATATTAGGAGGGAAACATTTGACTGTTAGTCCTGTTAGAGATGTTCTTGGCACTTCTTGTTTTATTGGGACTAAGCCATAATGAATCATCTGCAAATATGAAGCTTTGTATAGGTTTATTTACAAGTGGATGAGATTTATAAGGGGAAATTTATAGGACTGGGTTTTGCCAGCCAAGATGAGTTGGAGGCAGGACTGCTGCCTTCCGGGTTCTAGTCCCGCCCCCAGCGACGTCTGGCGAACCCACACTATTTTCCCTTGATTGACCTTGTTGCGGGCTTACCGGCCAATTAAGGGAAAGCCGGTGACAGATGACGTCAGCGTATGACGCTTCATCTGTCGAAAACTTTTTGACAGATGAATTGTCAGCGTTCACAGCTTTGAGCCCTTGCACCGAAGGCTCACCATGACCTCTCCCCTCAGCAGAAAGCAGATTGCTGCAGCATCGGAGAATGCAGCAACCATTCTGTCATCTCTGCTGTTGAAATGAGGCATCTCCGGATCCTCACCGGTTGAAGTCTGCAGAAAGAAACAAAGATAAGGAAACTTTTTCCAACACGTTACACTCACGTCTCAAACTTACCTGTCCACACTTGCACCCATCACTCACCTCTACATCTGTCATTTCGACCCCTCTCACCCCCGCAGACCAACTGCTCGCCTCGTTGACCCTGGCGAGGTTTGCAGCCGTCGGGAAGCCCGCACTTGCAGGGGTAAAATGGGGAAAAGCCTCAAAACTGCCTGTTAACTACCTGTTAACAGGCAGTTAATTGGCTCTAATCCCCTTCCCACCTCGAGGAGACGGGTCCCTGCGTGACTCGGGGACCCACCTCCCGGGAAGATGGCATGGAGGCGGGTTGAGACTGAGGTCGGTACCCGCTCCCAGTTTCTGCCATTTTCCCGGCAGTCCCGCCTCCAAAGCCGCCTCCGCAGGGCTGGCAAAATTACCCCCATAGTTGCCACGACTATAAGAGTGACAAGTGTGTAAGAGGGTTTATGTGAAGACTTGGAAGTCACTCTATAAATTTCAGCAATGTACTTTTCCATTTTTAAGGTTTTAATTGATAAGATTTGTTCAGATTTTGCCATTGTTCTTTGCAATCTTCCATTACCGCTGCTATTTTTTCTGGCACCACTCTAACCATGGCTGGCGATTTTATTGTGTAGTCCTGTTGTGATGAACTAACTGTGTTCTGATATTTGTACTTGCACTTGTAATGTCTGGAATGTTCCACTAGGGGGAACCACTAATGCTCCTCCCTGGCTCCGCCCCTCTTCTGGTATGTTCTACCAAGGGCTCGGTCGATGGTGGACTCTGTTAACTCTGCCATGATTCTTATTTAATAAAAGGCTTCAGTCTTAAGCTTTAACTTCGGATTCGGGCAGTTATTTGGCACATCAATTTTATTAAACAACAACTTTTGGAAGATGGATCGATTTTTGAAACCAGAGCGTCTGGATATCGATCCCCATTCGGCAGATGCGTCGAAGAAATTTACGCATTGGCTCCGATGTTTTGAACACTTCATCGCATCATCGACCGATCCGAGGGTTAACAAGTTGGGTCTTCTAACCAACTTGGTAAGTCAACAAGCTTACTCTATAATTGAAGATATTATTACATATGAAGAGGCCCTTGCAGCTCTTAAAGCCCAGTACCTTAAGTCGGTTAACGAAGTATACGCCAGGTATCTCCTGTCTACTCGCAGGCAATTACCCGAGGAATCTCTGGACGATTTCCTGCAGGACCTTAAGGCTTTGGCTAAGGGTTGCAACTACAAGGCTGTCTCTGCCATAGTGTGTCAGGAAGAAGCCATCCGCGATTCTTTCATATCTGGCCTCTGATCTAAATATATTAGACAGAGACTCCTCGAGAACAACTCGTTAGTTTTAAAAACGGTTGTCGCTGCTGCTCGATCGTTAGATGTAGCCCAGAAGAATTCAGAAGTGTATGCATCAGCCCATGCATCTCTCTCAGCCTCGTGTGTTCCGAGTATGGAGGCATCCATAACACCAATGGAGCCCCCACTTAATCCTATTGTTGCGGCTGTGCCCCATGGGTCTAAGTGTTATTTTTGTGGCCAATCTAAACACCCCAGGCAAAGTTGCCCAGCCAGAGAGGCTACCTGTTTTAAATGTAAGAAACGGGGACATTTTAGTAAAGTGTGTAAGGGTAATCCTGTATCCGATGTCTTCTCTGCTGCCGCCTATCGTTTTACTCTAGCCTCGGCTACGGTTGACCAGACCATACCGTGTTCCTTGTCAAAATCTATGATAGACATTAAGATTAATGGTCGTCCTACTGGGTGTTTGATAGACTGTGGCAGTGCTGAAAGTTTTATACACCCCAACCTTGTTAACTCCTGTTCATTGAAGGTGTATCCTACTCGAAGTGAAATTGTGATGGCGTCCAAATCCCTTACTTCGGAGGTAACTGGATATTGTAAAGTCACATTGACCGTTAAGGATACGGAGTATAAGGATTTTAAACTCCTCATATTACCTCAGTTGTGTGTGAACTTAATATTAGGCTTGGACTTCCAGTGTCAGCATGAGAGCGTTACCCTTAAGTATGGTGGATCCCAGCCTCCGCTCACAGTCTGCGGCCTTTCTACTTTAAACGTAAGCCCGCCTTCTTTGTTTGCGCACCTTGCTCCTAATTGTAGACCTATAGCGACTAAGAGTCGACGGTATAGTTCAGAAGATAAAACATTTATAAAAGAGGAAGTGGAAAGGCTTCAACGGGAGGGAATCATCGAACACAGTGGTAGCCCGTGGCATGCCCAGGTGGTGGTGGTTAAAACTAATGAGAAGAAAAGACTTGTGGTCGATTATAGCCAGACTATAAACTTGTATACCCAATTAGACGCCTATCCTTTGCCTTGTATTTCTGAGATGGTGAACCAGATAGCTCAGTACCGCGTGTTCTCCACCATTGGTTTAAAGTCTGCCTACCATCAACTCCCCATCAAAATAGAAGACCGACCTTATACGGCCTTCGAAGCTAATGGGCGCCTGTTCCAATTCCTTCGGGTGCCCTTTGGAGTGATGAATGGGGTATCCGCCTTCCAACGGGAGATGGATCGTATGGTGGATGAATACGCGTTGGAAGCAACATTCCCGTACCTGGACAATGTTACCATCTGTGGGCGTGACCAACGGGAGCATGATCAAAATCTCGCGAAGTTCCTAGAGACTGCAAAGAGGTTAAACCTGACCTACAACGAAAACAAGTGTACCTTCAATACTACACGTTTGTGTATTCTTGGTTGCGTTGTGGAGCATGGGGTAATCGGGCCAGACCCTGAAAGATTACGCCCACTTAAGGAATTACCTTTACCTCACACTGTAAAAGCCTTAAGAAGGTGTCTGGGATTCTTCTCGTACTATGCCCAGTGGGTGGCTAGCTACTCAGATAAAGTCCGACCTCTTATTAAGTCGACGTCTTTTCCGCTATCGGCGGAAGCTCAGGAGGCTTTCCTTAATATCAAACGGGACATTGAGAAGGCAGTGGTATGTGCCGTGGATGAGAAGATCCCATTTCAAGTGGAAAGTGATGCATCTGATTTTGCGTTGGCAGCAACTCTTAACCAAGCTGGTAGACCAGTAGCTTTCTTCTCTCGTACATTGCAAGGACCAGAAGTTCGACATTCTTCAGTGGAAAAGGAGGCACAGGCAATTATTGAAGCAGTCAGGTATTGGAGACATTATCTCGCTGGCCAACGTTTTACGTTCATTACTGACCAGCGATCTGTGGCCTTTATGTTCAACACTAAGCAGAGAGGCAAGATCAAAAATGATAAGATTTTAAGATGGCGAATAGAACTGTCAACATATGACTATGATATTCAGTACAGGCCTGGAGTATTTAATGAGCCATCGGATGCTTTGTCACAAGGAGTATGTGCTAGTCTAGGTACAGATAAGCTTCAAAGTCTCCACAACGCACTCTGCCACCCTGGGGTTACCAGAATGAACCACTTCATTAAGTCCCACAACCTACCCTACTCTATTGAGGAGGTCCGGACAATGACCAGAACCTGTCATGTTTGTGCTGAATGCAAACCCCGCTTCCATAAGCCATCCGAGCCAGCTCATCTTATTAAAGCAACTCGACCATTTGAGCGTTTCAGTCTCGATTTTAAAGGTCCCCTTCCATCGAGCGACCGTAATGTCTATTTTCTTAATATTATAGACGAGTACTCTCGGTTCCCTTTTGTTATCCCCTGTCCGGATGTGACTAGTGCTGTTGTAATTAAATGCCTCTGCCAACTGTTTTCCTTGTTCGGCATGCCTAACTATATACATAGTGATAGGGGTTCTTCCTTTATGAGCGAAGAATTATGACAGTTTTTGCTATCGAAGGGGATTGCAATGAGTAGAACTACCAGCTATAACCCTCGTGGTAATGGGCAGGTCGAGAAAGAAAATGCAACAGTGTGGAAGGCTATCGTACAGTCTCTGAAGTCACGAGGCCTGCCGACCTCTCGCTGGCAGGATGTCCTGCCAGACCTGCTGCATTCCATAAGGTCTCTTTTGTGTACAGCGACGAATGCCACCCCTCATGAAAGGATGTTTAGTTTTCCAAGAAAAGCTACTAATGGAGTATCGTTACCCACATGGTTGACGACCACGGGCCCTGTGTTGTTGCGCAGACATGTGAGAGGCCACAAGACTGATCCACTGGTGGAGGAAGTACAACTCCTCCATGCTAATCCCCAGTATGCGTATATTCAATATTCGGATGGGCGAGAGGATACGGTCTCTATTAAAGATCTTGCACCTGCTGGAGCTCGAAAAGAGTTCGACCCTGAGAGTAGAGTTTTCAATCGTGGTATTGGACCTTCAGAGACACACACCCTCAGTGTGGAAAATACTGATGATTCTGGGAATTCGAATGAACCGGAGTTAGTACTCCGGGAGGAGCCTCAGCAAGAGTTACGTCGTTCCCAGAGGATTATCAGGCCACCTGACAGACTGAATCTATAGCAGGGGGTGAATGTGATGAAATAACTGTGTTCTGATATTTGTACTTGCACTTGTAATGTCTGGAATGTTCCACTAGGGGGAACCACGAATGCTCCTCCCTGGCCCCGCCCCTCTTCTGGTATGTTCTACCAAGGGCTCGGCCGATGGTGGACTCTGTTAACTCTGCCATGATTCTTATTTAATAAAAGGCTTCAGTCTTAAGCTTTAACTTTGGATTCGGGCAGTTATTTGGCACATCACCTGTGCTGCTCTGGGCCTCACAAGGAAACCTAAGGCTTTCCCTGCCCTGGACTTCTCTCCCCATTCCCTGAATGCATCCCCTCAGGACACCCGCCACCCCCACCCCACCTCACCCCACCTCACCCTACCACCTGCGATTGCAACACAGCAACAAAGAGCAACTTGTATTTACATAGCGCCTTTAACATAGTAAGATGTCCCACGGCGCTTCACAGGAGCGATTACCAAAACAAAATTTGACACCGAGCCACATAAGGAGATAATAGGGCAGGTGGCCAAAAGCTTGGTCAAAGAGGTAGGTTTTAAGAAACATCTTAAAGGAGGAGAGAGAGATAGAGAGGTTTAGGGAGGGAATTCCAGAGTTTAGGGCCTAGGCAACAGGAAGCACGGCCACCAACTGGAACGGTTAAAATAGGGGATGTGTAAAAGGCCAGAATTGGAGGAGCGCAGAGATCACGGGGGATTGTAGGGCTGGAGGAGGTTACAGGGATAGGGAGGGGAGAGGCCCTGGAAACAAGGATGAGAATTTTTAAATCGAGGTGTTGCTGGACCGGGAGCCAATGTAGGTCAGCGAGCACAGAGGTGATGGGTGAACGGGACTTGGTGCGAGTTAGGACACGGGGCAGCAGAATTTTAGATGTGCTGGAGTTTATGGAGGGTGGAAATGGGAGGCCGGCCGGGAGTGCGTTGGAATAGTCAAGTCTAGAGGCAACAAAGGCATGGATGAGGGTTTCAGCAGCAGATGAGCTGAGGCAAGGATGGAGTCAGACCATGTGACGGAGGTGGAAGTAGGCGGTCTTGGTGATGGCACGGATATGTGTTCGGAAGCTCAACTCGGGGTCAAATACGACACCAGGGTTGTGAACAGTCTGGTTCAGCCTGAGACAGTTGCCAGGTTCCGCAGGTCTGTGGGTGAGGGAGTTGGCAATTCCACGTCTCTCCAGGTAGCATGAGTGATAACTCTAGGTGGCTTGGCGGCACCCACATCTCGGAGTCTGTTTGCACTGTCTTCAATACTCCCACAGTCCCCCCACCCCCCGCCCTGCCCTCCCCCTCCAAGATAGACTTGGAGGTGTGAATGGCTGAAGTTGTGCATTCTTCCTCTCTGGTTTGGCGTCTTGCCCTGCTGCCCTCTGGGTGCATTTGGCCCTTGAGTGCTCATCTTGCGTGCAAGTAAAATCAAAGCATTGCTAAGGCACGCAGTGAGGCTATTTGACCTCTCTGATTCTGTTGGTCCCCCAGTCTGCTACTGAAGATCACCGGCTTAACCATCTCTTTAAAGGTTGCACAGGAGTTTCCAGGCAGTTCAGTCACGTTTTACGCCAACGTGTGCACCAATGGGAATTCAAATTAGCAGGCCCAGGAAACCCATGTGCAACGTTGGGTACAATTCTTTTTCTAAAGGGGCAACAGCGGTGTAACCCAATTTGTGTTAGCGCTGGGACCCTAATTTTGGATTGCCATGCTCCTGTCCAGAATTGCAATGGGCTAGGAATGAAACTCGAGGAACAGCACCTCAGCTTTCGATTAGGCACTTTACAGCCTTCTGGACTTAACATCGAGTTCAACAATTTCAGATCAAAACCCTGGCCCCGATCATATATATATTTTTTATCCACACTTTTTATTTGTGCCTCCTGTTCTTCTCTCCCACATGGCCGCTGTCTTTCATTCTGCCAGCGCAATTTACACTTCATCTAGAGCCATCCTTTGTTTCCTAACCTGTCCCATTATCATCTCCTTTTGCCTTGAATATCTCTTAATGTCTCTTAACCTCTCCTGCCTTCTATCCTATCACAGACCTTCCCTTTTGTTCTTTCATCCCCTCCCCTGTTTCCCAGCCCCTACACTTGCTTAAAAATCTGCACCATTTCCTGCTTTTTTCCAGTTCTGACGAAAGGTCATTGACCAGAATCGTTAACTCTGTTTCTCTCTTCACAGATGCTGCCTGACCTGCTGAGTATTTCCAGCATTTTCCGTTTTTATTTTAGGAATGAAACTAGCTGTTCACTTTCTTCTATGCTGTTTAATTTTGATGCTAGTCCCTCTGTGAACACATGCTGTACTTAAAAAGCTTCGCAACCATAGTCATGATAAAATAATCCTGGAGAGTCAAACGCATTTCATGTTGTAGTTCGTTAAATGTTGTGGTCAGTTTCCTCATGCACGCTGACGACACCCAGCTCTGCCTCACCACCACCTCTCGACAACCTCCACGGTCTCTAAATTGTCAGACTTGCTTTTCCGACGTGCAGTACTGGATGAGCAGAAATTGCCTCCAAGTGAATATTGGGGCGAGCGAAGCCATTGGGCAGGATTTTCATTGGGCCGTGGAAGCGGGATTGCAGGCATGTGGGGGATTAAAATCCCGAAATCGGGGGGCACGAACCCATCCCGCCCCCAACCCACCTCCATGCCAGTTTCAAAGGAGGCGGATACCCGACCTGTGCTGGGACCCGCCTCCCAGAGGCGCGAAGGGGATTAGTGCCAATTAACTGCCTGTTAACAGGTAGTTAACAGGCAGTTTTTAGCCTAATCCCTATTTTTATTCCTGAAGTGTGGGATTCCTGATGGCTCCAAACCACGCCAAGTTAGCGAGGCGGGCCGTTGGGCTGAAGGACTTGGAGGGTTCGAGATGTCCGGTGTTCAGGTGAGTGATGGGTGCATGAATGCAGAGGTAAGTGTGTTTGGTGTGTGTAAAGTGTTTAAAGAAGTTTTACTTACCTTTACAGCCTTCCTTCCTTCTGGTCTCAGGAGTCCCTCATCTCACCGGCACAGAAAGCAGAATGGCTGCGAGCTGTCGAAAGTTGCAGCATTCAGCTTTCTGTTCTGGAGAGATTTCTAAATCATCCTGAGAGGAAGGAATTAACTTAGTGTACAGATTGTCAGTGTTTGACAGCTTCAAAGAGCTGTGAAACGCTGATATTTCATCTGTCAAAAGCTCATGACAGATGAAATGTCAATCTGTGACGTCACCTGTTGCCGGGTGGCCCTTAATTGGCCTGCTGAGCCCACTGGGCGGGCTCAACAAGGTCAATCAAGTCAAAATCGTGTGGGTTGGTCACAACTCGATGGAGGCGGGACTACAACCCCGAAAGCTGTAGTCCCGCCTCCTACACGCCTCCAGAATCAAAATCCAGCCCATTGCCTCCGCTCCCCGCCACAAACTCCGTTCCCCAGCTGCCGACCCCATCCCTCTCCCTGGCAGCTGTCTGAGGCTGGGCCAGACTGTTTGCGCATTTGACCCCGAGATGAGGCGCTATATAAATGCAAGTTACTGTTGTCGTTTGTCATGGGGAACGTCACACAAAATGTAACACGAGAACAAAGGCAAACAGTACAATAATAATCGAGGTAATCTGAGAGTTTGTTTATAATGTAAGTGGGGTTTACTGTGGCGTAAAGATTGCTTTACATCAGCTTTGGTAAGTTCAAAATTCTGTTTCATGTTAAACATTTTCCATTTATCAAACCATTTCAAGTCACATCCCTATAAAATGTCAGACTTAAGATCGATGCTGTAAGATCAAATTGCACAACATTAAATCAAATGTTTAAACCATAATTTTGCCTGCAGCTATTTCAAGGCAAATTACTGCAACCTTCCCTCAAACCATTGCATCAAGCTGGTGTCCGTGGCAGCAAGTAATTGTTCTACCGTCTTTCATTTTGTATAAATCATTCGTATTTTCTCCCATTTCTTTCTTTAGATCTGTCATGTTGTTCCCCCCCCTACCCCCACCCTCCCCTGCTCACTCCCTCCCCAGCCCCCGCATCTCAATCAAATGGGTGGGTGAGCAATCTGTGCCTACACAATTTAGCTAATCTGGAACCACCCTCTCGGAGCTGGTTAAATGTCATTCAGTGACTCATCCAGTACTTACTGACTCTCCCTTAATAGAAAGACTGAAAACAGGAATCCACTGCATGAGGAATCGCTGCTGTAAACATTAGTCCCCTCACTCTGAGGATACAGCAGTATCCCAGTGCGTTGTCCCACTGTGCCACCTCATCAATGCTTCCGACTTGGGAAAATCAGCTCAATTGCCTTAAGAACAAAAACAACAGCAAGAAAGCCGGGGGCGGGGGGGGGGGGGCGGGGGTCGGTGGTGGTGGTGGTGGTGGCGGGGGGGAGGGGGTGGCGGGGGGGAGGGGGTGGCGGGGGGAGGGGGGTGGCGGTGGGAGGGGGTGTCGGGGGTGGCAGGGGTGGCGGGGGGAGGGGGTTGTCAGGAGGAAGGGGGTGGCGGAGGGAGGGGGTGTTGGGGGGAGGGGGGTGTCGGGGGGAGGGAGTGTCGGGGGGAGGGGGTGGCGGTGTCGGGGGGAGGGGGTGGCGAGGGAGGGGGTGGCGGGGGGAGGGGCGTGTCGGGGGGAGGGGTGTGTCGGGGGGAGGGGGTGGCGGGGGGAGGGTGGTGGCAGGGGGAGGGGTGGCGGGGGGAGGGGGGTGTCAGGGGGAGGGGAGGGGGTGGCAGGGGAGGGGGGTTTCGGGGGAGGGGTGGCGAGGGGAGGGGGTGTCGGGGGGAGGGGGGTGGCGGGGGGAGGGGCGTGTTGGGGGGAGGGGGTGACGGGGGAGGGGGTGTCGGGGGGAGGGGGTGGCGGGGGGAGGGGGGTGGCGAGGGGAGGGGGGTGTCGGATGAGGAGAGTTTGTTTTTTTACAGAGTGAGTTGTTGTGATCTGGAATGCACTGCCTGAAAGGGTGGTGGAAGCAGATTCAATAGTAATTGGAATTGCATCTAGTTGTAGTTGAGGCAAACAACATAGATGCATTAAAGGGGAAGCCAGATAAGCACATGGGGGAGAAAGGATATGTTGATGGGGTGAGAGGAAGAAAGATGGGAGGAGGCTCGTGTGGAGCATAAACTCCGACGTGGACCAGTTGGGCCGAAAGGCCTGTTTCTGTGCTGTAAATACTTTGTAATACTTCATCAAAAAAAAAATGCAGGACTATGGGAAAACAGCAGGGGGGGTGGACCTAATTGGAGAGCTCTTTCAGAGAGCTGGCACAGGCACCATGGCCTCCTTCTGTGCTGTATGATTCTATTCTAACTTGCATTTAAAAAGCACCTTTAACGCAGTAAAATGTCCCAAGGCACTGGAACGAATGTAACAACAGAAAATGCTGGAAATACTCAGCAGGCCAGGCAGCATCCGTGGAGAGAGAAACAGAGTTAACGTTTCAGGTCTACTTCTGATGAAGGGTCCCAGACCTGAACCGTTAACTCTGTTTCTCTCTCCACGGATGCTGCCTGGCCTGCTGAGTGTTTCCAGCATTTTCTGTTGTTATTTCAGATTTCCAGCATCCGCAGTATTTTGCTATTATACTAGAATGAATGTGTTGGGTAGAATCCATTAATAAGTGAATTGTCCATACCCAACAGAAGAGATGAGCTTGATGATTTGTGTTCATTGCGGCCAATTCTGCTGTCCTGTTGGGAGCTGGGAGATCGGGGGCACAATTGAGGCAGAGGGGAAGCTGACCTGAGCTGCACAATTCCGCACTCGTGCTTTTAATGAGTTGAAGTGTTTGCAGTTATTATGTCAGCTGTGGCTCAGTGGGGAGCGCCCGTGCCTCTGAGTCAGAAGGTCGTGGGTTCAAGTCCCTCTCCAGGGACTTGAACGCAACAACCCAGGCTGACACTCCAGTGCAGTGCTGAGGTGAGTGCTGTGGTGTATGTGCCTTTAAGAGCCCCAGGTGTGCATAATGCCGGTAATTGCCACTTGGGCTATATAAGCCTGTGTATTGTGTATATCCTTTAGAACCCCCCCCCGCAGACTTGCTTAGTAAATACCTATGAACCAACTCCTGTCTTCAGTGTCTTTATCTACACACGGACACTACAGTGGCGACGAAGTGGAAACGGACTTACCTGCAATTCGGCAGCACCTCAAGGACATCGATTCCTCCAGCGTCCAGAAGACTCAAGGAAGTAATAAAAACTGTGGTTTCACCAGCTGGCCAAGCTGGTGGCAGGTACTGCGCTAATCCTTCCTGGGCGTCAGGCTGGGGCTCCAGCGGCGGGCTCTACAGCTGAGACAGGCAGCGAAATCGGAGGCAAGCAATAACGGACTGGGAGGGTGCACTCGGGAGACGGCCGGCGCGGCAAGCAGGTCAGCGTTTAGACCTCCGTCGGGAACGAGTCTCCAACAGTGAATAAACGGAAACCACAGTAAAACAGCGTTGTTATCGGTAGCAGCGGCGGGAAAGCGCAGGAAGCGCCATATCGTTGCTACAGAGAGAGAAAAAAAAAGCGCGGGAAGCGCCATATCTTTTTTCAAATGCCTAAGTCTGGCAATATTGATGCTTTTGATAACAAGATAGAGGATTGGACCACATATGTAGAAAGAGTGGAGGTGTTTTGCACCGCAAATGGAATAGAAGATGAAAATAAAGCTTCAGTGCTTCTGGATCTAATGGGCGCAGAAACATACAAGCTGTTACGCAACTTAATCACTCCAGCCGAACCGATGGACAAGAATTTTGAGGAGATTGTTGATACCCTACACTGCCAATTCGAGGCAGGACTGGCAGATTCTCTGCAAGACAAATTCATCTGCGATCCCCTAAGTGTAGAAACACAAAAAAAGGTATCTTCTGGAAAAGATTTAACACTGGACAAGGCTTTCAGTGCAATAGGAGTGGCAAAGATACAGCAAAGGCCACAGGACTTCGGCACCCATGAAATGACACGGGGTTTCGAGAGATGTTATCGCTGCGGCAGATCCAACCATGACCAGAGGGATTGCTGGTTCAAAGAAAAAGCATGCAGGCGATGCGGAAAGATGGGACACATTCCACGTGTATGCCGATCTGAAAATAAAAAATCCACTAACGGGAAAAGAATCAATAAGGAAAAGCACAGAAAGGTACAAATGATGACGGACAGTAGCTCCAAAGACCAGAAGAGCGATAGTGACTCCAGGAACAAGAGACTAAGCTCTCTCAAATTACATAATGTAATTGCCAATGAAGATTACCAGACCATTTGGGTTACCCTCATAATAGCAGGGTCCCCAGTTAAAATGGAGCTAGATACAGGATCAGCTCTAACCGTAATAAATCGACGAGATTACGAGAGGCTATTTTCGCATATACCTCTAAAAGACACATCCATTATCTTAAAAACATATACGGGGCAGGAAGTATACCCCAAAGGAAAAATAAAGGTGCCTGTGGTATACAACGGCAAAGAAATACAAAAGTTGTATTTATACATTCTACAAGATGGTGGTCCACCGTTGTTGGGACGTGAATGGATAAGGAAGAGACGTTTAGACTGGCACTCCATTCAGGCACTGACGGTGACCAGTAAGGAAAAAAACAATGATGACATCATACCTGAACGATTAAAAGACATCTTGGCCAACGCCAAAGAAGTGTTTCAAGAGAAACTAGGAACCTTGAAAGGCATCACCGCCTCAATAAAAGTGGAAGATGCAACAATCCAAAATTTTTTAAGGCAAGACCGGTGCCATACGCAATACGTCCGGCAGTCGAGGCAGAGCTGGAGAATTTGGAAAAGGCAGGCGTATTATCCAAAATAGATTGGAGCGAATGGGCAACACCCATCGTTCCAGTCATGAAAAAAGCATTGAAAAATAACACTGAGGAACAGAGAAAAATTCGCATCTGTGGGGACTTTAAGGTGACTGTAAACCCGGTCCTTCACATGGTACAGTATCCTCTTCCGAGAATAGAAGATATTTTCGCCTCACTAACCGGAGGGAAACGTTTCACAAAAATTGACTTGGCACAGGCATATCTACAGATGGAGGTTGAGGAGACCTCTAAAAAGTATCTCACAATAAACACACACAAAGGCCTGTACCAGTACAATCGACTGGTTTTTGGAGTAGCATCAGCTCCAGCTATCTGGCAAAGAGCTATGGAGCAAGCCCTGCAAGGGATTCTGGGGACTCAGTGTTACCTAGACGACATCCTTATAACAGAAGAAAACGACAACGAGCACCTTGCCAATTTGGAGCAGGTGCTCACTAGGCTGAAAGAACGGGGCCTACGAGCAAATCGCCCCAAGTGCGAATTTTTCCAAAATCAGATATCATATTGTGGCCACATAATTAATAAGGAAGGGTTGCATAAGTCACCTGAAAAAATTGAAGCAGTTATAAAAGCCCCAGCACCTGAAAATGTTTCACAATTGAGGTCATTCCTGGGATTAATAAATTACTATCATAAATTTTTACCGAACTTATCAACTATTCTACACCCTCTTAGTGATCTTCTACACACAGGAGTGATTTGGAAATGGAACGAAGACTGTAAACGTGCCTTCCATAAATGTAAAGACTTAATCACATCCGAGAAAGTTTTGGCTCATTACAACCCATCACTACCAATCAGACTGGCGTGCGATGCATCCCCTTACGGCATAGGAGCGGTATTGTCCCATAGATTCCCTGATGGCTCGGAACGGCCGATAGCTTTTGCGTCACGCTCATTGAACTCAGCTGAGCGTAACTATTCCCAGATAGACAGGGAAGCACTCAGCCTGGTATGGGGAGTGAAGAAATTCAACCATTACCTACACGGACAAAAATTTACCTTGCTGACTGACCATCAACCCCTCATCTCCATATTCAACCCTAAGAAAGGTGTCCCCATTATGACGGCACAAAGACTACAGAGGTGGTCCCTTTTTCTAGGGGCACACCAAT
Organism: Somniosus microcephalus; assembly: GCF_052327205.1. NCBI lineage: Eukaryota > Metazoa > Chordata > Chondrichthyes > Squaliformes > Somniosidae > Somniosus > Somniosus microcephalus. Next base: position 22,859,898 of record NC_140993.1, on the reverse strand, counting down.
ACAACATTGAATACAAAGGGTCAAAACAGCATGGGAATGCTGACGGTTTATCGCGCCTGCCATTGCCAACGATAGAAGAGGCACCTACAGTAGACCCAGTAGAGATATTCCACTCTACCATAGTGGAATGTCTACCGGTGACAAATTCTGCCATTGAAAGGGAGACCAGAAATGACCCTACTCTCTCACGGGTCTACGATTTAACAATGAAGGGATGGCCAGCACATGGCGAACCACTGTTGCCAGCATTCTCGCAAAGAAGAGAACAGCTGTCAGTGTGCCGAGGAACCTTGATGTGTGGATCCAGAGTGGTGATTCCACCCAAACTCCAGGATAAAGTGCTAAAGGAGCTTCACGAGGGGCATCTGGGTGGAGTGAAAATGAAGAACCTAGCTAGGGCGTTTGTATGGTGGCCAGGTATCGATGGAGACATCGAAGACATGACCAAGAGCTGCCTCGGATGCCAGAAGGTCCAAAATGCACCGCCACAGGCCCCTCTACATCCATGGGAGTGGCCCTCATCTCCCTGGCAAAGGGTGCACATCGACTTTGCTGGTCCATTTATGGACTCAATGTTCTTAATCGCAGTTGATGCACACTCCAAGTGGCCGGAGGTAATAAAGATGTCCTCCACCACCACGGAAAAAACCATCACAGTATTAAGGACCATATTTGCCAGGAATGGGCTGCCGGAACAGATATGTTCTGATAATGGACCGCAATTTGTGTCCGAAGAATTCAGAAAGTTCTTAAAGAACAATGGGGTAAAGCACTACACGTCCGCCCCATACCATCCCGCCACCAATGGATTGGCTGAAAGGTTTGTCCAGACCTTTAAGAAGGCCATAAAGGCCATGGGTAATGAAGACATAAAACTTCAGCACAAGGTGGATAACTTCTTATTTGCATATAGGAATGCAACACATATGGTTACAAACCAAACTCCCGCCATGATGTTCTACAATAGAAACTTAAGATGCCGGCTGGATTTGGTCAAGCCCAACATCCGAAGGGACGTGGAGAACCAGCAGTTTCAGGGCATGAATGAAAGGCCAACTAGGGCCTTCCAGATAGGCCAACCGGTTTTGGCCCGGGACTACCGTACCGAGAAATGGCAGCCTGGAACTATCTGCACACAACTAGGACCGCTGATGTATACCGTGGACATCGGAGAAAGCATAATAAGGCGCCATGCTGACCAAATCATCAAGTCATCCGAAAAGGGACAACCTACACCACCACTCTATACATCTACCGATGAAGTAGAGATACCCATATCTACCTCCGATCCGGTGATACTGGAACCTGATGAACCCGACACTGGCCTTCAAGCTGAATCAGCCTTGCCAGAAGAACCTACTACACCACCAGAAACTACTACACCCCCGAGGCGTTATCCGGACCGAGTCAGGAAGCCTCCTGAGAGACTAACTTATAATAAATTAATACAGCAATGTATATTATTTTGCATATAACATGTAATTAATAATTACTTAAAATATGATGTACTAGTTAGCTAGAAGGGGAGGAATTGTGGTGTATGTGCCTTTAAGAGCCCCAGGTGTGCGTAATGCCGGTAATTGCCACTTGGGCTATATAAGCCTGTGTATTGTGTATATCCTTTAGAAACCCCCCCCAGACTTGCTTAGTAAATACCTATGAACCAACTCCTGTCTTCAGTGTCTTTATCTACACACGGACACTACAAGTGCCGCACTGTCGGAGGTACCATCCTTCGGATGTAACATTAAACTGAGGCTCTGCCCTTGCAGGTGGATGTAAAAGATCCTATGGCATTATTTTGAAGAAGAGCAGGAGAGTTATCCCCGGTGTCCTGATCAATATTTATCCCTCAATCAACATCGCGAAAAGAGATTATCTGGTCGTTATCACATTGTTGTTTGTGGGAGCTTGCTGTGTGCAAATTAGCTGCCGCGTTACAACAGTGACTACACTTCAAAAAGTACTTTATTGGCTGTAAAAGGCTTTGCGGCTTCCGGTGGTTGTGAAAGGCGCTATATAAATGCAAGTCTTTCTTTTATTTCCTGCATGAGGTCATTGAGGCACCATATTCAATGCAAGAATATTTATACACTCGTACCTCGCACCATTCATGGTCTTTATGTCAAGCTTTCTCTTTTTTCTTTTTTATGCAATGGGAGGAAATACAGGCCCATAAGCGCAGGGGCTCTGAAGCAGCTATCGGCTGGATACTTTTGTAATCTTTTATGGTGCCTTTGTAGACAGAAGAAAGAATTTGTATTTCCGTCACATCTTATCACATCCTCCCAAAGTGCTTTACAACCAATCAATTACATTTGAAGTTCGGACCCTTTTGTTAGAGACAAAGAAAAAGCACAGCCAGAATTGTGCATAACAAAGGCACAATATGTGGGTAGAGTCGGTTATTAAGTGGACTGTACATACTCTATGGAAGTGATGAGCTTGATGAGCCCAATGTCTCAATGTTGAAATCCATGTTTGCGTATATCTCCTGCGACTCACTCTAATACATCTTCAAGTCCAGATTACAAAGCCCATAATATTCATATAGGAAATATGAAAGACAAGTGCAAATAGTATTGAGTTGCCCTGCCTTCAAAAGCTGGATTGCCAGAGTTCCTTGACCTTATGTGGCTCACTTTGAACACTGTTGATCTACATCTTGGCTCCGTCAACAAAAAACAACAACTTGCATTTATATAGCGCCTTTAACGTCATAAAATGTCCCAAGGTGCTTCACAGGAGCGTTAACAAAAACAAAATTTGGCATCGAGCCACATAAGGAGATATTACGACAGGTGACCAAAAGCTTGGTCAAAGAGGGAGGTTTTAAGGAGCGTCTTGAAGGAGGCAGAGAGGTTTAGGGAGGGAACTCCAGAGCTTAGGGCCTAGACGGCTGAAGGCACGGCAGCCAATGGCGGAGCAACGAAAATCGGGGATGCGCAAGAGGCCAGAATTGGAGGAACGCAGGGATTAAAATTACCCTCACCGTATTGGCTGGAAGTGACTTTCAATACATAAATGCTTGCTAAAAATTAAACGGAAAGATATTTGCTGAATTGTGCAGGAAATTTAAAGAGATTTCTATCAGGGAAATAATGGATTTCTTTCTTGGGATTCCATTGTTCTTGTGCTTTGAGGAGGAAGATGATGAGGACATGAAGGAAGAGACAATGGAAGCCAGGAGAGAGTGTGGCTTCATGCAGCCAGGTGACACTTAACTCACTGACATCCCATGCCACAGGATCTAGAGACCAAAGAGGTCCTATGAGGATATCTCTGAAGATTACATTTATCCCGCCGCATTCAGTAAGGGAGATGCATCATCTGACCTGCAACCTCCTTTCACCAGAGGCATATCTTTATCAGTGGTTGAGCAGGTGACAACTGTGTCCAAGCAGCATCTGATGATGCTTTAAAAGGCTGAAGCGTTTGCAACCATCTTCAGCCAGAAGTGCCGAGTGGATGATCCATCTCGGCCTCTTCCTGATGTCCCCACCATCACAGAAGCCAGTCTTCAGCCAATTCAATTCACTCCATGTGATATCAAGAAACGGTTGAGCGCACTGGATACAGCAAAGGCTATGGGCCCCGACAACATCTTGGTTGTCATGCTGAAGACTTGTGCTCCAGAACTAGCCGTGTGTCTAGCTAAGCTGTTCCAGTACAGCTACAACACTGGCATCTATCCAACAATGTGGAAAACTGCCCAGGTATGTCCTGTCCACAAAAAGCAGGACAAATCCAATCTAGCCAATTACCACCCCAACAGTCTACTTTCAATCATCAGCAAAGTGATGTAAGCGGTCATTGACAGTGCTATCAAGCAACACTTACTCACCAATAACCTGCTCACTGATGCTCAGTTTGGGTTCCACCAAGACCACTCGGCTCCAGACCTCATTACAGCCTTGGCCCAAACAGGGATGCAAGAGCTGAGTTCCAGAGGTGAGGTGAGAGTGACTGCTCTTGACATTAAGGCAGCATTTGACTGAGTGTGGCAGCAAGGAGCCCTAGTAAAATTGAAGTGAATGGGAATCAGGGGGAAAACTCTCCACTGGCTGGAGTCTTACCTAGCACAAAGGAAGATGGCTGTGGTTGTTGGAGATCAATCATCTCAGCCCCAGGACATCACTGCAGGAGTTCCTCAGGGCAGTGTCCTAGGCCCAACCATCTTCAGCTGCTTCATTAATGACCTTCCCTCCATCATAAGGTCAGAAGTGGGGATGTTCGCTGATGACTGCAGAGTGTTCAGCGCTATTCACAACTCTTCAGATAATGAAGCAGTCCATGCCCACATACAGAAAGACCTGGACAACATTCAGGCTTTGGGCTGATAAGTGGCAAGTAACATTTGCGCCACACAAGTGCCAGGCAATGACCATCTCAACAAGCAAAAGTCTAAGCACCTCCCCTTGACATTCAACAGCATTACCGTCGCTGAATCCCCCACCATCAATATCCTGGGGTGTCACCATTCACCAGAATCTTAACTGGACCAGCCACATAAATACTGGGGTAACAAGAGCAGGTCAGAGGCTGGGTATTCTGCAGTGAGTGACTCACCTCCTGACTCCCCAAAACCTTTCCACCATCTACAAGGCACAAGTTAGCAGTGTGATGGAATACTCTCCATTTGTCTGGATGAGTGCAGCTCCAGCAACACTCAAGAAGCTCAACACCATCCAGGACAAAGCAGCCCACTTGATTGACACCCCATCCACCACATTAAACATTCACTCCCCCCACCACCGGTGCACCGTGTCTGCAGTGTGTACCATCTACAAGATGCACTGTAGCAACTCACCGAGGCTTCTTCAACAGCACCTCCCAAACTTGAGACCTCCACCACCTAGAAGGACAAGAGCAGCAGGCACATGGGAACACCACCACCTCCAAGTTCCCCTCCTAGTCACACACCACGCTGTCTTGGAAATGTATCGCAGCTCCTTTATCGTTGCTGGGTCAAAATCCTGGAACTTACTCCCTAAGAGCACTGTGGGAGCACCTTCACCACACGGACTGCAGCGGTTCAAGAAGGTGGCTCACCACCACCTTCTCAAGGGCAATAAATGCTGGCCTTGCCAGCAATGCCCACATCCCAGGAACGAATAAAAAAGAGTAGTCACATCAGTGCATTAGGGCATTACACAGGTGACTGATGCCCTGCTCAGGTTTGCCACTGATTTGATTAATTTCTCCATGGACCCTGCGTGAGAGAGAGAGAGAGTGGGAGAGCAATCAACTACTTTAGAATGGATGGATTCCCCCAACAACCTTGTCTGAAAGTGCCATCAATTTCATCGACAGGATTGGATTTCGTTCACTGATTGCTCAGATAGTGGGTGATGCAAGGCACCTCATTCAGCATCTCAGTTCACGCTGCCTGGGTAGCCGGCATCATTCATTTACTCTCAGGGAATCGAGGATATCTGCACTGCTTAGCCAGACCTCTGTATCGGGATGGCTGATTGGAGACCAGGGGTACTCACTTCAGCCAATGGCTGACGAGTCCTTTCTGTCATCCAAGGATAGAGCCAGGAACAGGTATAATGAAAGATTGAGCACTGTCAAAATCATGAGGGGTCTAGACAGAGTAGATAGAGAGAAACTGTTCCCATTGGCAGAAGGGTCGAGAACCAGAGGACGCAGATTTAAAGTGATTGGCAGAAGAACCAAAGACGACATGAGGGAAAACTTTTTTACGCAGCGAGTGGTTATGATCTGGAATGCACTGCCTGAGAGGGTGGTGGAGGCAGACTCAATCATTGCTTTCAAAAGAGAATTGGATAAGTACCTAAAGGAAAAAAAATTACAGGGCTACGGGGAAAGGGCAGGGGAGTGGGACTAGCAGAAGTGTTCTTGCAGAGAGCCGGCACGGGCTCGACAGGCCAAATGGCCTCCTTCTGTGCTGTAACCATTCTAGGATTTTATGATTCAATGATTCTATATGAATCAGACCATTGGTATTCTCAAGTTCTGTTTACAATGCCCGGGTATGTTGGCGGGGGGTGGGGGAGAGCCCTTTAACACAGTCCAGGATGGAGGGAGGGAAGGAAAGAACTTAAATGACAAAAGGGATGATGGTGCAAAGCAAATGTTGGAAATACTTTAGATGCCTTGCACCATCATCCCTTTTGCCATTTAAGTGCTTTCCTCCCCTCCCTCCAACCTTTTCTCTGGCTCCGCACTTGCTTATCAGCTGTTAAATCTCTAACTTTTCCCAGTTCTGATGGAAGGCCATCGACCTGAAACGTCGGGCTGGATTTTGTCACTGGGGGCGGGTTGGGGGCGGGTCAGGTGGTCGGCGGGTCCCGCCCCCGCCTTCAATGTGAGGCAGGACAATTGAGCGATTTTCCCCTAATTGGGCACTTGATTTCCAGCGTGTGGAACCCCTGGCCAATGAGTCTTTTGGTCCTGAAACTCACCTCCTGTGATGTCATCTATGCAGCTGCATTTGAGGCCTGTGAGCAGCCTTGATTCTTTTTCTGCCTTACAACTTTTTGATTAGACTTCTGAGGGAATCGTGGTCCAACCATGGCAAGCACCAGACCAAAGTGCGCACCCCGTTTTGATGAGGACTCCCTCCAAGCTCTGGTGGAGGGAGCAAGAGTGAATAAGGAAGTGCTGTTTCCTTTCTCGGGGAGGAAAAAGCCTCCCCAACAGACTAAAGCTGTGTGGCTGCAAGTGGCACAGGAGGTGAATGCCATCTCAATGTGTAGCAGAACCTGGCTGCAGTGCAGAAAGAGGTTTCATGACCTTCTCTGCACAGGAAAAGTGAGTATTCCATCCACATGACCCTCAATCTGATCCCCATCGCCTCTCATCACCAGCACTCTTCATTGCCAACGTCCTCCTCCACATCCCACTTCACCCTTACATCCCTGCACCCTTATCCATTCCCTCTCTCTGTATATTCACATTCACTTAACTATTCGACTATGCAGCCCTCACACTCCCTATCACTGTGATGCTATGTCAGCAACTTACAACACACAGGGAGGGCCCTTGGTCTTAACACTTCACAACATCTTTGTGTCCTTCTAAGCATCTATGCTATGGATTCTCTACACTCACTCCTTCATTTTCACTCAAACTCCACTTGTGTCCAAAATTGCAGGAAAAGGGAGCCCACAATGAAAGGGAGAGGACGAGGACAGGAGCAGGGTCACCCTCAATAGCCCAGCTCACCGCTGCAGAGGAGGAGGCCCTGGAGATCGGGGAGTGGAGGAGGATGCGCAAGTGGGGGACGGACAGACAGGCGCATCAGAGCAAGCTGGTGGCAGAATAGTTTTTCATCTCTCTCATTGACATTGCATGAGTGACTGATCTTGATTCTAATGCTCTAACAGATTGACTTATGATCATCTGCACTATTCAATGTGCATGCAACGTTTATATCACATGTCTAACTCTTTCCCTTACCTCCCACAGACCATCGACAGCCCCCCTCCCCACTGTCCAGGAGGAACAGCCTGAGCAGCCAGACTCCTCAGAGGAAGCTGCATCCTCTGAGGGCACAGCGTCAGCAGAATTAAGCGCACCCAGCACCAGCGCAGACACTCACACCTCAGTGGGACCTTCGGGAGATAGAGTAGTGTTGTCACCTGGTGTAACACAGCTCACAAGTGAGCATCAGCAGATGGAGACAGGTACAGCAGTGGAGAATCCTTGTCGGAGGGCGCAGGACACTGCCAGCTCGGCTCAGCTGGATGTCGACCCTCTGCCTCCGGGTCCATCCAGAAGGAGAGCGGTGCTGGAACTCCAGGAACAGGTGCAGGAGTCTCTGGCAGGTTTTGTCTCCAGGGTCGCTGGGAGTGTGGAGCGAATGGAGGAGTCCATCATGAACATGAGCAGATCTTTTTGGAGGCATTGGCGCATAAAAGCATCACCACGGAAAGGATGGCAACCTCCGTGGAAAGGATGGCTACCATAGAGGAGAGGGTGGCTACGGTAGAGGAGAGGATGGCTATGGTAGAGGAGGAGCTTAGTCGCCAGGGTCTTGAAAACATGGTCATTGTTCAGAATAGATTGACATCTCTTGAGGAGCGATGGTCAGCTATTGAGCAGAGAAACGAGGCCTTCATGGAAGTCCTCTGGAGTAGGACTTCCAGTGCAGAAACGGGTCCTCATGGCCCCCCTGAAGTGCAGCAAGGTGCTGTCAAGCCACTTTTTAGCTCTGAAGTGGGGCTGACCCATGAGAGGGATGTTGGTGGCAGAGAACAAGGAAGTGAGGGCTCCTCTCCAAACGCTCACACAACCATGCCACTGCAGAGCCCTCGGTCAGAGCCCCACCAGAGTCCTCACCCAATTGAGATGGGTGTCTCAGCCCCTGCACAGCCGCAGGAGCAGCAGACTGTTGGCGAGCCCTCACAGGCTCGCAACCCCAGAGGACGCCCGCCAAAGGTGTCAAGGCAGGAGCAGCAAGAAGGTGAGCAAAGGGCCTCCACATCTGCTGAAGCCACTGGGGAAGCACCACATAGGAGCATGTGTAAGAGCGAGATAAAGCACAAGTTGTCACAAGGGTAGTCACTTGGGTGTTCTGTTGTGTTTATTTTTGAAAAGCCATCCGCGAATTTAAGTGATAAAAAAACCTGATGGCAAACTGTTGAAGTTGTGAGCTGTGTCATTTCGCAAATGGGACTTCCACATTGAGGGCTTAGAATTGTCAGTATGGTGGTCAGAGTGATAGGAAGCTGTAGGTTCTTGTCCATTGTCGATGGTCTGGTAAGAAGTTGCGAAGCAAATGTGTTTGATTGGCCAGGCTAAGCAAATCTGGCCAAAGTGAGTGCGACCCTTGCATCTGGGCAGCAATGTGCTTGCGTGCTGCTGCCGCTGGTTGATACGCCTCCGTAAGTTGCTTGATGTCACTCTCCTCCTCATCATCCTCATCCTCATCTGAGGAGGCGATCCGATGAGCCATTTGTACCTCAGGCGGCTGCAAGTCACGACGCTGTGCCATGTTGTGAAGTGCACAGCAGACCACAATGATTCTGGAGACCCTGGCTGCTGAGTATTGCAGGGCTCCACCTGATCTATCAAGGCATCTGAATCGCATCTTCAGCAAGCTGATGGTTTGCTCGATTATGGATCTGGTGGAAATGTGGCTGGAGTTGTAGCGCTCCTCGGCTTCGTTGGACGGCCTCCTCAACAGCGTCATTAGCCACGTCTTCAGGGGACAGCCCTTGTCTCCAAGTAGCCATCTGAAAAGTTGGTCTGGTGGACTGAATAGCGGAGGCACACTAGACTGCTGCAGGATGAAGGAGTCATGGCAACTGCCAGGGTACTTGGCACAAACATGCAAAATGTCCTTATTGTGGTCACACACCAGCTGCACGTTGAGGGAGTGGAAGACCTTGCGGTTGAGAAAATACCTGGATTGTGATGGGATGCCTTAAGGTCCACATGTGTGCAGTCAACGACGCCCTGCACCCTTGGAAAGCCTGCCAGATTAGCAAATCCAACCGCACGCGCAGTTACACTTGCTTGATCCTTGGAGAAGTTGATGTAATTGTGCGCAATGGCAAAGAGGGCACCGGTTACCTGTGTGATGCAAGTGTGTGCGGCCGCCTGGGAGATGCCGCTGCTGATTCCTAGAATGAGGTTGAAGCAAAAAAATTGAGTGCGGTGGTGACTTTGACGGCCACTGGTAAGGGGTGTCCACCCGCTCCTCTGGGCTCCAGGTCTTGTTGCAGCATTGCGCAGTTGTCACCCACTACCTCTCGCGGAAGTCTGAGCCTCCTTTGGCACTGCTGCTCACTCATGTTGAGGTAGTTCATCCTTTGTCTGCAAACTCTGTTTTGGAGGTATCTCCTGTGGCGAAGTGCTTCCATGCGTTGGTGCCTTCTGGCCTGTGCAGCTTCAGGTGGGTGAGCAGCAGCTTGGCGCTCCTGCTGTTGCTGCTGCTGTTGTTGCTGCTGCTGTTGGTGGTGCTGTTATTCATGGTTCTGCTGCTGCCTCGGCTGGTCTTCGTCCTCATCTGATGTCCAGGAGGAAAGGAAATAAATGGTTTCCATGCTGCTGGTATGAGGAAGTGCTGAGTGAAGGTAGCGAGAGGGGTTTCCCAGGGAGTCACACTGGAGATGGGTCTCATTCTCCAAACTTCCACAACAATGGGTAGGCCTCAGACCAGAGAAAACAAAGTTCAACCACCCGCAAATGATCATTGCTGAAAACTCCTTTTTAATGGTGGAGATGCAGCTGTTAGTAAGCAATCCACTTGTGAGGCTGCCAGGATTAACTGGCGTGTTCCAGAGGAGACGTGCAGCACGGGGGGAAAGTGTTAAATTCAGGAAGGCCTCTCAAAATGGCATTATAGAGGCACTTAACTGGTCTAAAACCCCAATTCTAGGAAAATTGCTCTGAGGCGGGATCGGAGCCCGCCGCCATTTATTTGCAACTTTCCCACCTCACACGCCTCCAAACCCGCCTCCTCGGGCCTGGCAAAATCCAGCCTGGTCAACTCTGTTTCTCCCTCCATAGCTGCTGCCTGACCTGCTGAGCATTTCCAGCATTTTCGGTTTTAATTCCGTGAAACCGCTAATATTTTCTCCCAGACCGGACGCTTGCCAACATGAATCTCTTTCTCCCCCTCCCTCTCTCTTTTTTTTCTCTATCTCGTTCCCAATTGAAATGCTGGGCTTCTGACTCTTTAAGCTGCAGTAGCCTTTAAAGAGCTGCAGCTGCATCAGATTTTCCTCCCGCCCAGCGACGGAGAGCCAGTCAGGAGTGGGATTACTGCTCTAAACCCGTCTGCAGAATAAATTAAGCCCCTTTGGGAAAAAGGCAGTCAAGTACTGGTGAGATCACAGGCCGAGGCAGAGATCTGCCATTTCTTTGACTGGCCCAGGAAAATGCAGGAAGTAAACTGTGTTTCTACAAATAGAATATCATGTAACAACAAACTCTGGTGAGCACTTAAGATTAATAGTTAATATTTTAGCTACTTTTACCATTCTGTTAAACAGAATATAGTCAGACGCAATTAACGTGCAAATACATTTGTGGCAATTAGAATCTGAGAATGATACAACACAGAAGGAGGCCATTCGGCCCATCATGCCTGTACCGGCTCTTTGAAAGAGCTCTCCAATTGGACCCGCTCACCTGCTCTTTCCCCATGGTCCAGGAAATTTTTCTTTTGTAAGTATTTATCCACTTCCCTTTTGAAAGTCATTATTGAAAATGCTTCCTCCACCCTTTCAGGCAGTGCATTCCAGATCACAACGACTCGCTGAGTAAAAATAAAATCTTCTCATCTTCCCCCTGGCTTTTTTGCCAATTAACTTAAATCTGTGTCCTCTGGTTTTAACCCTCCTGCTCGTAGAAACAGTTTCTCCCCATTTATTCTATCAAAACTCTTCATAATTCTGAGCACCTCTATTCAATCTCCCCTTAATCTTAGAAACATAGAAACATAGAAGATAGGAGCAGGAGTAGGCCATTCGGCCCCTCGAGCCTGCTCCACCATTTAATGAGATCATGGCTGATCATCCAAATTCAGTACCCTGTCCCTGCCTTCTCCCCATATCGCTTGACCCCTTTAGCCTTAAGAAATATATCTAACTCCTTCTTGAATATCTTTAATGAATTGGCCTCAACTGCCTTGTGTGGTAGAGAATTCCACAGGTTCACCACTCTCTGGGTGAAGAAATTCCTCCTCATCTCGGTCCTAAATGGCTTACCCCTTATCCTTAGACTGTGACCCCTGGTTCTGGACTCCCCAGTCATCGGGAACATCCTTCCTGCATCTAGTCTGTCTAGTCCTGTTAGAATTTTATAAGTTTCAATGAGATCCCCTTTCATTCTTCTAAACTCTGGCGAATATAAGCCGAATCGACCCAATCTCTCCTCATACGTCATTCCTGCCATCCCAGGTATCAGCCTGGTGAATCTTCGCTGCACTCCCTCCATGGCAAGAACATCCTTCCTCAGATAAGGCAACCAAAACTGCACACAATACTCAAGATGTGGTCTCACCAAGGCCCTGTACAACTGTAGCAAGATATCCTTGTTCCTGTACTCGAATCCTCTCACTATGAAGGCCAACATACCATTTGCCTTCTCTGCTCTAAGAAAAACAATCCCAGCTTTTCCATTTTCTCCATATAAGTGATATCCCTCATCTCTGGTACCATTCTAGCAAATCTCCTCTGCACCATCTCCAAGGCCTTGACATCCTTCCTAAAGTGTAGTGCCCAGAATTGGACACAATACTCCAGCTGAGGCATAACCAGTGATTAGAAAGAAAGAAAAACTTGCCTTTCACAACCTTAGGATGTTCCAAAGCGCTTTACAGCCAATGAAGTACTTTTTGAAGTGTAGTCACTGTTGTAATGTAGGAAACACGGCAGCCAATTTGCACACAGAAACGTCCCACAAACAGCAATGAGATTTTTTTTAAATTATTCATTCATGGGATGTGGGCGTCGCTGGCAAGGCCAACATTTATTGCCCATCCCTAATTGCCCTTGAGATTTCCCTTAGTCACCATAATAATCTGTTTTTAGGTGTTGGTCGAGTGATAAATGTTGGTACAAAAGCAAAATACTGCGGATGCTGGAAATCTGAAATAAAAACAGAAAATGCTGGAAATACTCAGCAGGTCAGGCAGCATCTGTGGAGAGAGAAACAGAGTTAACGTTTCAGGTCGATGACCCTTCATCAGAACTGGAAAAAGCTGGAGATGGAACAGGTTTTTAAGCAAGTGTAGGGGCAGGGGAGGGGAGGGAAGAACAAAAGGGAAGGTCTGTGATAGGATGGAAGGCAGGAGAGATTAAGAGACAAAAGGGATGATGGTGCAAGGCAAAAGGAGATGGTAATGGGACAAGTTAAGAAACAAATGTTGGTCCCCTGCTCTTTTTCGAAATAGTGCCACAAGCTGAGAGGGTAGACGGGGCCTTGACTTAATTTCTCATTAGAAAGATGGCACCTCTGACAGTGCAGCACTCCCTCAGTACTGCACTGGGAGTGTCAGCCGAGAAGCTGTGCTCAAGTCTCATGGAGTGGGACTCTGAACCCACAACTTTCTAACTCAGAAGCGAGAAGTGCTACCAACTGAGCCATGGATAAGTAGCACAATCGCTGCAAAAAACACCAATTATATATCCCGCTTGTAAGGGGTTTTAGATCGCAGAGGTTTCTCTCTCTAGAGGCCTCTCTCTCTTGCACAGTAAAACCGTGAGTGGTTCGACCCACTCGCCCCTTAGATTCTGTACTCTGGACTTTGGGGCAGGAACTACAATGTAGAGAAAACTCTTATAGACCAAGTTTGATGAAACAAAATGAAATTTTATTGCATGATGTAAAACAAATCAAAATGCAAGCAAATAAGAGAGTACATGGGAGGGGGAAACACAAATGAATCATAATGACACAATACTAACTAAGGCAAGTACAGGCATCTACAAAGATCATCATGAAATGGGGAAAACACACGGAACATCGAGGGACAACAACTCATTTTAATTATACCCTTAAATGTCCACCCCCTTAAACCTATCTAGATCTGATTATGAAGGGCCAGAAACATGCTCACCACTCCAACTAGGAAGTGTAAGGTTTTGAAACAGGTCTGCGTTTGATCCTTTCAGGCGTCCCGTCTCCACGTGGTTTTTGGAACCCCAGCAAGCTGCGCCACACCTCTCTCCTGAGGTGGGGGTCGGGGACGGCTGGACACACGCTGGTTTGGATGTCGGCGGGGTCGGGGATCGTCTGCTCGACCCCGGTCAGAGGAGCCTCGGGCTGGCCCCCATCGTTTCTTCAGTTTCTTATTGTCTCTTCTCCCGAGCCGGAGTGGGTCGATGGCCTCCCGTTTCGTCAACGGCCCGGGGTTGGTCGATGATCTCCCGATGTTTTACCCCGGGGCGGGACGCCGGCTCGAACCGTCTTCTTCTCCTTCTTCTAGCGATGGTGCTACCGATACAATGTTAGCCCCACGATGGCTTTCTCTTCTTCCTACCCCTGGGTTCCCAGATATACTTCTCATCAGAAGCCCTTATCTCGCGCCAAATCAGGTTAGTCTTTTGTTTTATTTTTGGTGGGCTGGGAGCACAACGGGGTAGTTATTATATTTTAAACTGTTCTTGGATGGCCGGTAACGGGCCATCTCTGGTCTGGAATGACCTTCATTGTTTTTAATGTCCTGGTGATGTCCTTAACGGGTCCTTGATGCTCTTCTCATGAATATGAAACTGTTCCCTTTTGTCTGGGTAAACATTCAGATGGCCTTTATCTACAGGCCGATCTTGACTGGATCTGCATCCAATCTATATGTATATGCGGGTGTCTGGTTTCGTTCTCTCAGAAACGGCTTCCAGAACTTACTGTGGGCTGAATCCACAAAGCTGTCTGAGGACTGCAGGAACCATTTTAAAGTGTCCCAATAATTTGGTCACGGGGTCTGGCGGCCATTTTGAATGCCCCTTTTTCCTGGGCTTCTTTTAAAACAGTCTTTAAAATCATGGCCTCTTCTGCCATTCGACCCTTTATAATATAAAGTTCAATTTTGCGAATCCTACACCCTATGTCATATCAGTTGGCATCCCACAGAATAGAGGTTATATTAGTCCCAGGAGGAAAGCCACGCTTAAGTCAATTGATTCAATTATGATGTTGGACTGAATGTCTTTCTCCTTGGGAATGTCTTTGGGTTTTATACTATTCTATTATTTATTGATGTTGATAACCCAAAGGCACTCCTGATGTCGCCTGGAGCAGACAGTAAATATTTCTATTCAGCTGTTTGAAGACTTGCTCTAGGGGTTGTCTCCAATGTTCCTAAATTACCACTTGAGTGACTCAGCATTAAGCTGAAGTCTACAGATGTCGCTTGAAATATATACAAATGTTAGAAAATACAATTTTATCCAGAAAAAGAATATTAAAAAGGATTAAGTAAATGCATGAATTTCCTAATGGATCACGACTTAAATTCAATAAATATAATTGGAAATAAATGTATTAATGGAATACAGGAAACTCTTTGGTATCCGGCACCGACGGGACCGGGATGGTGCCGGTTGATTAAAAATTCCGGATGACGGAGAGGGTTATCTACCAAGGCTATTTTTAACAAACAAAAATTTAAAAAATCAAGAAATGTGCAGTATGATTGGGTACTCACCTACAGAATGTTGTGTTAAATGGATGGTGGAAGATGCTTGATTAAATACTTGAGTCAGACTCCTGTTATTGAGATGTTCGGACTTCCGACAGCGCCAAGAAGCCGAGTAGTGGCAGTTTGGAGAACTACCCCCACTGACTAACTCGGCCACTGCGGGAGGCTCGGACTCGGCAACATTTCCGGCTATTGAGGTGTTGTTTTCGGAGTATGAATTTTGCCGGTTATTGGAGAATTCTGGATATTTGGGTATCGTTTAAACGAGAGTTTCCTGTAGGTGCTTCTCAAATATACCAGAATGAATTTGTAGAAGGCAGTCAGTATCCATGGGGGATTTTTCTGGGTCTGCGCCCAGGCACACTGGATCTCCTGAATGCTGGGACTATTGGACAGACTAGGTGTCTGGAGCACATGCCCGATTTCCTGATATTCCCTGCGCCCGTTGATTGTGTCTGAGAGAAAACAACAACAACAATAATTTGCATTTATATAGCGCCTTTAGCATTGTAAGACATACCAAGGCGTTAATCAAAAACAAAATTTGACACGATGCCACTGAAGAAGATATGAGGACCGGCGACCAAAGCCTTGGTCAAAGAGGTTGGTTTTAAGGAGCGTTTTAAAGGAGGAGAGAGAGGTGGAGAGGCGGAGAATTTTTGGGAGGGAATTTCCAGAGCTTAGGGCCCAGGCAGCTGAAGGCACGGCCACCAATGGTGGAGTGATGAAATCAGGGATGCGTAAGAGGCCTGAATTGGAGGAGCGCAGAGATCTCAGAGGGCTGTAGGGCTGGAGGAGGTTACAGAGATAGGGAGGGGTGAGGCCATGGAGGGATTTGAAATCAAGGAGGAGAATTTTAAAATCGAGGCATTGTGCGACCGGGACCCAATTAAATCTCCCCTATAATACGTAGCAGCAATGGAATATTCCACCAACCAACAGCAAATTATTCTTCAATAAATTGGCTACAACTGCATTATAATCATGAATCATTTGGTATGAGTGGCATCATCCATCAGGGATAGCCAGACCACTGAGAGTTAAGGGTAGAAGTTACTGTTGGTGATAATGGTAGATGACGTGGAAAAGGTAGAAGCACTGGAAGGGGTGAAAATTGATAGACAGGGTGTACTAGAAAGGCTGGGTATGCTTAGAGTGGACAAGCCGCCTGGTCCAGATGGCTTGCATCCCAGGTTGCTAAGGGAATTGGGGGGGGAGATAGCGGAAGGGCTTGCCATAATTTTTCAATCTTCCCTAGATGCAGGGGAGGTGCCTAAGGATTGGAAAGTGGCAAATGTGACACCCTTTTTCAAGAAAAAGCAGGCTTAGCAGGCCAATTAAGGGAAAACCGGTTACAGAGAACGTCAGCATATGACGGTTCATCTGTCAAAAACCTTTGACAGATGAATTGTCATCATTTGACAGCTCTGTGAAGCTGTCAAACACTGACTTTCTCTGTAGTTTGTTGAGATCTTGAATTCAAGACTCATCAAACCTCTTTCTTTAACAGAAGTTAGATGGTTGTTGCATTGGAGAATGCAGCAGCCATCTGTCATCTCTGCCGCGGAGGTGTGAGACTCTCCGCATACCCAACTCTTGAAGCCTGCAGGAAGAAACAAAGGTAAGTAAACTTTTTCTAACACCTTCCACTTACCTCACATACTCACCTCTCCACACTTGCACCCATCACTTACCTTCACAGCACACTTTTGCACCCCTCCGACCCCCGCAGGCCCACTGCTCGCCTCGGTGACCCTGGCGGGGTTAGCAGCCTTTGGGAAGCCCGGGCTTGTGAGGGTAAAATGGGGATAATCAAATAAGTGGTACTAATCCCCTTCCTGCCTCCAAGGAGTCGGGACCCGGTGTGGGTCGGCTACCCGCCTCCTGGCAAGATGGCACGGAGGCGGGTTGAGGGCGGGTTGGGCACCCGCCCCCAAGTTCTGTCTCTTTCCAGGCAGTCCTGCCTCCCCAGGGCTGGCAAGATCGCGCCTGAAGTCTGCAAACCTAAGGGGGTTTGTTTATCTCTGTTGTCTATGACTACCCCCTGCAGTCACAACCATTTGTTCTGTCAGTATCTGCTTATCTGAAACACAGCTCTTGAAATATTTCCATCGCAAAGCAGCTTGCAAATCCAACAGTTTCTTTTGAAAGCACATTTGCTCACCAAATGTTTGCTGCCTTTTAGTAAAGCACATCAAAGCCCATTCCATGTCGACTTATCAGTGAAAGATAATCTGTTCCAACTGTATTTCACTTTGAAAAAAAACCTTTTGGCCTGGCAAAGCATCTACCAAAATTGAAAATTAAGGGTCTGTGTATACTTACACCTCTAAGAACCTATTTTACTTTGTTCACTGCTCCACATCTGGCTGAAATTGGGTGGCAATTTGAGTTGAAACCCAAGTCTCTATGTGCAGACTGCTTTATTTTTGGCCGACTCCAAGTGGCGTGAGACAATTATCCATCAGGGCATCTCTCACACACGGCTTGTCTCAGCAGTCAAGTCATGACCCACCTCCAGCGGAGCTGCAGTGTGAATACACTCGAAAACAAAAGTGCTGTTTGTCCCGATTGGAAACTAATCTCAGGGATAGCCCCAACTTTTATTGCAAAACAAAAATAAAATGTGGTGGTGCCACTAAAATTTTGTTCCAAAGCCAAAATGTACCTGCCTTAGAAATTCCAACACCCCTCCATAAATGAAAAAAAAAATAGTTTGCAAGACAGGGGGCGCTAACGGGGTGCAAGTTCCCTAGCGACCGGGCGCAGCACCGCTAACGCCGCTAACGCCTCCCGTGAAATTCAGCGGGAGGTTAGCGGCGGTGATGGCCGGTAGTGCCCCGCGGCGCTGCGCTTCCAGCGATGATGTCATCGCCATGCGCAGCGCCCCACTCGCGCCCCAGCCGCAAACTTCGGCTGCGCCCCCTGACTTATCGCCGGACATTATGCCCGACAGGGTCAGGGGGGCTTTTTTGCAGTGGCAGCGGCGGTATTTAAAGGGGCAGGTGTCAGGCGGCCATTTTTTTTCTGGCCTCCTGCCAGCACCTGCTCCCTTCCCCTCTTTTATTCGGGGTGCCGGCCGTGATCGCACAGCCCGGCACTCCTCTTGAGGACGGGCTGTTTTCCCAGCACCCCACTCCCCGGTGGTCCAGCTGTGCCCCGGTGCACGCTGGGCTAGGCCCCTCCCCTTTAATTAGGGTAGGGAGGCCTGCAATACCACACGTGACATGCCGACACGTGTGGCGCTGTTACACGTAGCGCCGCGATATTCGCTGGTAGCGCCCCAGGAAGGAGGGGGAGCACTTCCAGCAGCGCCCCACCTCCTGCTTGTGGCGCTACCACTGAATTTACGGCGCGGCGGCGCGCCCCGGTGAAGTTAGCGCTGAATTTTTCCCCCTAACTCTCTTCCTCTCTCCACAGATGCTGCCTGACCTGCCGAGTTTTTTCCAGCATTCTCTGTTATTTCAGATTTCCAGCATCTGCAGTATTTTGCTTCTGTAATAGTTTGGAAGACACTGACGCTTCTGTTCAGCTACCATACCATCTGGAATTTGCATTTTACAAGTCCCAAGTTCATTCGCAGCTTCCGCTGTCAGTTCATCCTTTATGCTTTCGACAGGCCTTGACATTTACAAATTCTTTTGCACAACTCTCCTGATTTGTAACCAAAAAAATCCTCCCAAAATCTCTATCAGCCTGATAGGATTTCTGAATATCATTTCTGATAGGGGTTTTTTCTCACTCAACGAGACATCTGCAAAAGTGATCTCCTCTACACTTCAATCTGCCGAGTGTTGCAGGGTAAAAGTGCGTTCACACAGCGAGTGACTTCTCCTATATTTGTGATTTATTAACAATGTTTTTTCTGTGCGCATCTAAAAGAGGAAAAGAACATAAGAAATAGGAGCAGGAGTAGTCTGTCATACGATCCCTCGAGCCGGCTCCGCCATTCAATAATATCATGGCTGAACTTTTACATCTTCTCCACTTTCCTGCACTATCCCCATATCCCTTGACTCCCTTAGTGCCCGAAAATCTATCGATCTCTGTCTTGAATATACTCAGTGACTGAGTAGCTACACCCCTCTGGGGCAGAGAATTCCAAAGATTCACAACCCTCTGAGTGAAAAAATTCCTCCTCATCCCAGTCTCAAATGGCCAACCCCTTATCCTGGGACTATGCCCCCTAGTTCTAGATTCTCCAGCCAGGGGAAACAACCTCTCAGCATCTACCCTGTCAATCCCCCTCAGAATCTTATATATTTCAATGAGATCACCTCTCATTCTTCTAAACTCCAGAGAGTATCGGCCCATTCTACTCAATCTCTCCTCGTAGGACAACCCTCTCATCCCAGGAATCAATCTTTTTTTTAATATTCGTTGATGGGATGTGGGCGTCGCTGGCAAGGCCAGCATTTATTGCCCATCCCTAATTGCCCTTGAGAAGGTGGTGGTGAGCCGCCTTCTTGAACCGCTGCAGTCCGTGTGGTGAAGGTACTCTCACAGTGCTGTTAGGGAGAGAGTTCCAGGATTTTGACGCAGTGACGATGAAGGAACGGCCGATATATTTCCAAGTCAGGATGGTGTGTGACTTGGAGGGGAACTTGGAGGTGGCAGTGTTTCCCATGCGGCTGCTGCCCTTGTCCTTCTAGGTGGTGGATGTCGCGGGTTTGGGGGGTGCTGCGTTGTTGTACCCCGTGAACCATTGTTGTACCCCATTCAAGGCAAGTATAGCCTTCCTTATGTACGGAGACCAAAACTGTGCACAGTACGCCAGGTGTGGTCTCACCAAAGCCTGAGATAATTGCAGCCAGACATCCTCACTCTTGTACTCCAACCCCTTTGCAATAAAGGCTAACATACCATTTGCCTTCCAAATTGCCTGCTGTTCCTGCATGTTAATTTTCTGTAATTCATGTACAAGGACCCCCAAATCCCAAAGCAAGGGCTCTTTGGATGACGAGGGAGATAGGGAATATGATGAAACAAAAAAAGAGGGTGCATGATGCATGTCAGGTGAATTCTTCAAGGGAGAACCAGACCAAATACAATAAGGTGAGAGGGGAAGTGAAGAGGAAAATAAGAGTGGCAAAGAGAGAATATGAGAATAGAATGGCAATTAACATAAAAGGAAACCCAAAAATCTTCTACCGGCATGTAAATAGTAAGCAGGTAGTAAG
The DNA here is from genome assembly GCF_052327205.1 of Somniosus microcephalus. Taxonomy (NCBI): domain Eukaryota; kingdom Metazoa; phylum Chordata; class Chondrichthyes; order Squaliformes; family Somniosidae; genus Somniosus; species Somniosus microcephalus. Next base: position 22,839,597 of record NC_140993.1, on the reverse strand, counting down.
AGGTGGGGTGGGGCTGATTAGGGACAAAGAAGGTGATATATGCTTAGAGGTGCAGAGCAAGGCTAGAATACTCAAGGGGATGCTGACAAAATCTCGGTAGAAGAGGCGATGGTACAGGTAATGGAAGGGGTGAAAATTGATAGACAGGATGTACTGGAAAGGCTGGATATGCTTAGAGTGGACAAGTCGCCTGGTCCGGATGGCTTGCATCCCAGGTTGCTAAGGGAATTGGTGGAGGAGATAGCGCAAGGGCTTGCCATAATCTTCCAATCTTCCCTAGATACGGGGGAGGGGCCAGCAGATTGGAAAGTGGCAAATGTGACACCGTTGTTCAAGAAAGGATGTAAGGACAATCCTAGAAACTACAGGCCGGTCAGTTTAACATCAGTGGTGGGTAAGGTTTTAGAAACAATAATCAGGGAAAAAATTAACACACTTAGAGAGGTTTAAGTTAATTAAGGAGAGCTAGCAGGGATTTGTAAAAGGCAGATCGTGTTTGACTAATCTAATTGAATTTTTTGATGAAGTAGCAGAGAAGGTTGATGAAGGAAATGCAATGGATGTTGTCTATATGGATTTTAAGAAAGCCTTTGACAAAGTACCACAGAAAAAGCTGGTTAACAAAATTGAGGCTCATGGAATAAGAGGGTCAGTGTCAGCTAGGATAAGGAATTGGCTTAAGGACAGAAAACAGCGAGTTGTGGTAAATGGTTGTTTTTCAGACTGGAGGAAGGTAGACAGTGGTGTTCCCCAAGAGTCAGTGCTGGGGCCAGTGCGTTTTTTCCCAAGAGTCAGTGCTGGGGCCACTGCGTTTTTTGATATATATAAATGACCTGGATATTGGAAAACAATGTAAAATTTCAAAATTTGCTGATGATACCAAACTTGGAGGTGTGGCAAACAGTGCGGAGGATACCAATCGACTGCAGCAGGATATAGAAAGGCTAGCAGAATGGGCAGACAAGTGGCAGATGGAATTTAATACAGAGAAGTGTGAGATGATGCATTTTGGCAGAAGGGATAGGAAGAGGCAATATAGACTTAATGGCACAGTTCTAAAGAGTGTGCAGGGACAGAGGGACCTGGGGGTTCCTGTGCATAGATCTTTGAAGGTGGCAGGACATATTGAGAGAGTAGTTAGCAAAGCATATGGGATCTTGGGCTTCATAATTGAGTACAAAAGCAGGGAACTTATGCTGAGCCTTTATAAAGCCCTGGTTAGGCCACAACCAGAGTATTGCATCCAGTTCTGGTCACCACACTTTAGGAAGGATGTGAAGGTCCTTGAGAGGATGCAGAGGAGATTTACCAGAATGGTTCCAGGGATGAGGGATTTTAGCTACAACATTAGATTGGAGGAGCTGGGGTTGTTGGTTGTTCCCCTTGGAGCACAGGAGGTTGAGGGGAGATTTGATAGAGGTGTACAAGATTATGACGGGTTTGGATAGGCTAGACGGGGAAAGGCTGTTCCGATTAGTTGTTGGTACAAGGACTAGGGGACACAGATTTAAGGTTTTGGGCAAGGGATACAGGGGCGGTGTGAGGAAAAACTTTTTTACACAGCGAGTGGTGAGGACCTGGAACTCGCTGCCGATGGAAGTGGTGGAAGCGGAGACACTCAGGCCTAAAAATTCAGTTGGCTGCGCCAGCCGTTAACGCCTTAGGAGGAGCAGATCTCGAGCACTAGGCGCTTAGCGCCCGGGCGCAGCGCGATCTGCGCCTCGCCCCAACTTCAGTAGACATTTAGCGCCGGTGCAAAGTCTTTGCGCGCGCTCAGCTGCGCGCGCAGATCATGACGTCATTTCGTCGTGCAACGCCCTTTGTGCGCCCGGAACCGGAACTTCACTCGCGCCGCCCCATTGTGCGCCTGGCGGCCCGAACGACTGTGAAGTGGAACGGTACACAGCCGAGGCGGGCCGCGGGGAGCGCAAATTAAAGGGCACTCCTGCAGTAGAAAAGGCAGCCGTTTTGCAACACTTTGTGAGAGACAAAGATGATGATGATGGAGGAGGAGGAGGAGGAGGAGGAGGGGGAGGAGGAGGAGGAGGAGGGGGAGGAGGAGGAGGAGATCGGTGAGCCGGTACCACATAACAAACTGATGGAGAGAAGCCCTCCCCAACAACACAAATACAGCAGTCTCGGCCTTTCAAACAAAGAAATCCACCCTCCCCCTTTAAGAGCTCACCGGAACCAGAGTGTCTGCCGTCAATCAGCAGCTCGCCGCACCTGCCCTGCACCCAACTTCCGGTGTTAGCGCCCGGGCCACCGGCCTAGCGCCTAAAGAGAGCCGTGCATCGCCAGTTTTAGCGCTCAAGCAAACTCTTAGGGCGAAGCTAATGAATATCGGCGAAGTGGCCTCGAATTTGCGCCGGGCGCAAACTTTAGCGGCCGCCCGACTTTACCGCCCCAAAAGTGGCTTTAATGAATTTCTAGGCCTCAATGTTTTCAAAGGGAGACTGGATTAGGCACTTGAGGGAAATAAACTTGCAGGGCTACGGGGATAGAGCGGGGCTGACTGGATTGCTCTGCAGAGAGCCAGCACGGACTCGATGGGCAGAATGGCCTCCTTCTGTGCCGTAATGACATCCACCTGACAGGGACTTTGTTTAACATTTCATTTGAAAGACGGCACCTCTGACAGTGCAGCATCCCCTCACAACTGCACTGGAGTGTTAGCCTAGATTTTTGTGCTCAAGTCTCATGGAATGGGATTTGAACCCACAGCCTTCTGACTCAGTAAGCGAGTACGCTACCCACTGAGCCACGCCTACCCCAGTTGAATATGAATACAATACTAAATCTGTGCAGAAGGGGTGGCATGGATAGGATGATGTTAAATTATTTCCCAGCTGACCAAAAATAACAGATTCCAGTTTCTTTTTCTTAAACTGAGGATTTGCCTTTGGGGAATTTTGCTATTCACAAAATAGAACTGAATATTCAATTGCAAAACTGACAGCCCACCTGGGATCAGGCTCCGATTAAACATCTGTCAAAAAAATCCACACTAGTAGAGCCTGAATACACATTCCCCCTCCTGCTCGCACTACGACCAATATTGTTTTGTTTAAATTGAGGGAATTAACCTAGGTTAAAGGTCAAGTCCCACAGCATAGGATGTCACCCAAGTTGAAGAGGGTAGTAGAGGGGAAAAGCTAAATCAAGTGATGTTAGCTCAACAATGCTAAACTTGGGTTTAAAAAAGCCTGAAGATTTTAAAAAGGAAGGGACAAAAAGGAAGTTAACAAGTTCCAAGTTTTTGAGGTCCTTGGAACGATGAGCTCCAATGGTTGCGATGCAATGTGGTAGAGGGAAGCATTGCAGGAAGTGCATGCAGACAGTGCATTAGAGATTGCAGAAAGAGCATGCAGACAGTGCATTAGAGATTGCAGAGAGAGCATGCAGACAGTGCATTAGAGATTGCAGAAAGAGCATGCAGACAGTGCATTAGAGATTGCAGAAAGAGCATGCAGACAGTGCATTAGAGATTGCAGAGAGAGCATGCAGACAGTGCATTGGAGCATTGCAGAAAGAGCATGCAGACAGTGCATTGGAGCATTGCAGAAAGAGCATGCAGACAGTGCATTGGAGCATTGCAGAGAGAGCATGCAGACAGTGCATTGGAGCATTACAGAAAGAGCATGCAGACAGTGCATTGGAGCATTGCAGAAAGAGCATGCAGGCAGTGCATTGGTGCATTGCAGAAAGAGCATGCAGGCAGTGCTTTGGAGCATTGCAGAAAGTGCATGCAGGCAGTGCTTTGGAGCATTGCAGAAAGTGCATGCAGGCAGTGCATTAGAGATTGCAGAAGGAGCATGCAGGCAGTGCATTGGAGCATTGCAGAAAGTGCATGCAGGCAGTGCATTGGAGCATTGACTGTATTTCTCAGGATCACCTTCATTTCAATATTGTGGGCAGGCTCCAAAGATTGCAGGGCTTGAAGGCCTGCAGCAAGCTTAAAGGGACCATCACATGGAACTTAGGCTTAAAGGGGCCATCACATGGAACTTAGTTTTAAAGGGACCATCGCATGGAACTTAGTCTTAAAGGGACCATTGCATGGAACTTAGTCTTAAAGGGACCATCGCATGGAATCTAGTCTTAAAGGGACCATCGCATGGAACTTAGTCTTAAAGGGACCATCGCATGGAACTTAGTCTTCCATGCAGCGAAGACAGTTCTGCGCGTAAACAATATTTTTGCATAGTGGAGTGCTGGGAGGCTCAAAGACACTCCGCTTTGTGAATTATAAGAATGAAGTGTTACTTCAGAAGATTGGGTTCAGGAGGGAGGCCCTTCTCGGAGCTAGCAAAAGGAGAGCCCAAGGAGAGCTATAGTGGAGAAGTGGAAAACTGTCGACCAGAGCTATCGGTGCCACATCAAAAATATGACACATGGCGTATGTTATAAATCCCATCATTCATCAAGAAACTACTCATGAAATAACGCTGGATGGCCAGCTGGTGGCGCCGTCCAAGGAGTATAAATACTCGGGCGTCGGCCCCAGCTTGGCAGGGACATTTTGTAAGGCAAAGAACTAGTGAAGTATAACTAGACCTCCATGTTCTGAAACAAGTTGATTAAAGCCTTGCAAGTGTGTAGTGAGTTTTATTACGTCAGCGTACACCTGGGGGGGAGGCAGAGAGTGGGCCAGAGGGGACTGCACTGGGTGATGCACTCCTCGCTGGCTTTGACATCCAATTTCTGCCTGATTACGCTTCTGCCGATTGCCTTGGGTTGTTTTTTTTTCTACGTTAAAGGTTGGTGCGGATCATAAACACCGGCATAAACCAGCTGGGCCGACTGGCCTGTATCTGTGCCGCGCACGCGATGTAACACTCGTTGTATAAGGCGCTAATTGTTTCCGTTGTAATGGGAAACCCATTTTGTGCCGTGGCTGAAGCGGGGAAAGAAAAGTCAGTTTCACGGCAAAGGGCAGACAGTAAATTGTCTGGCAGGAGAACAAAAAATACATTTTCAAGATCACTGCGAAAAGTAAGGCGTTCTGCAAAGCTTTAAAATCTGGGTTTCAATTATTTCTGGGTTTGCCTGCACACCCATTGTCTACCTCTGAGCATAAATTAGGCACCTCCTTTAAATAAGGACCCCCAACCCGTTTCCCACTCCTGTCTACTCGAACCCCGATTGAAAGAAGAGGAAGCTAGGCTCTTGCGCCTGTCAATTGAAAAGAAATTAAAAAGAGAACGGACATTCAGCCCATCAAATTCATCTCTCCGGAATATCAAAATAACAACTGAAAATGCTGGAAGCACTCAGCAGGCCAGGCGGCATCCGCGGAGAGAGAAACAGAGTTAACGTTTCAGGTCTGGGACCCTTCATCAGAACTGGAAAAGGCTAGAGATGTAACAGATATTAAGCAGATGCAGAGGCAGGGAAAGGGCGGGGGGAGGAAGGAAAATGAAGGAATATTCTGTGCTAGGGTAGGAGGCGGTAGAGATTAAATGTTGCAAATGGGGATGACAGAATCATAAACAGCCTGAAAAATGGGGGCAGGGGTTATTTCAGTTCACTCACCTTGGCATCCAACTTGAACTTCTCTACCTTCTTTCATTCCACTGCCTAATCTGGTAAACACTGCAAAAGGCATTTGACAAAGTACCCCCCAATAGACTTGTTAGCAAAATTAAAGCCCATGGGATTAAAGGGACAGTGGCAGCATGGATACAAAGTTAGCTAAAGGACAGAAAGCAGAGAGTAGTGGGGAACGATTGGCTTTCAGACTGGTGAGAAGTCTACAGTGACATTCCCCAGGGGTCGGTATTAGGACCACTGCTCTTTCAATGAACTGGACTTTGGTATAAATGGCATAATTTCAAAGTTCGCAGATGACGGCACGCTGGGCCAAACGACCTTCTGTGCTGTATCATTCTATGATTCTATGACACGAAACTTGGAAATGCAGTAACCAATGTGGAGGGTAGTGACAGGCTTCAGGGGGACACAGGCAGACTGGTGAAATGGGCCGACACTTGGCAGATAAAATTTAACGTAGCGAAGTGTGAAGCCATCTGTTTTGGTAGGAAGAATGAGGAAAGGCAATATAAACTAAATGGTACAATTTTAACGGGGGTGCAGGAACAGAGTGACCTGGAGGTGTACGTACACAAATCTTTGAAGGTGGCAGGACAAGTTGAGAAGGCTGTTAAAAAAGCATACGGGATCCTTGGTTTTATTAATAGAGGCACAGAGTTACACTAAATCTTTATAAAACACTGGTTAGGTTTCAGCTGGAGTAATGTGTCCAATTCTGGGCACCGCACTTTAGGAAGGATGTCAAGGCCTTGGAGAGGGTGCAGAGGAGATTTGCTAGAATGGTTCCAGGGATGAGGGGCTTCAGTTACGTGGATAGAGTAGAGAAGCAGAGAAGGTTAAGATTTAATAGAGGCGTTCAAAATTATGAATGGTTTTGATAGAGTAAATAAGGAGAAACTGTTTCCAGTGGCAGAAGGATTGGTAACCAGAGGACACAGGTTTAAGGTGATTGGCAAAAGAACCAGAGGCAACATGAGGAAATATTTTTTTACACAGCGTGCTGCTATAGAAACACAGAAGAAAGAGTAGGCCATTCAGCCCCTTGAACCTGCTCCACTATTTAATGAGATCATGGCTGATCATCCAAATTCAGTACCCTGTCCCTGCTTTCTCCCCCACATCCCTTGATCTTCTTCCAGATTTATTTAATTGAATTTAAATTCCCCAACTGCCATGGTGGGATTTGAACTGAGGTATTTGGGTCGTTAGTCCAGGCTTGTGGATTAACCAGTCCTGTGACATTACCACTACGCTACTGTTTCCCTATAATGATCTGGAACGCGCTGCCTGAAAGGGCGGTGGAAGCAGATTCAATAGTAACTTTCAAAAGGGAATTGGATAAATACTTGAAGGGAAAAAAAATACAGGGTTTTGGGAAAGAGCAAGGGAGTGGGACTAATGGGATTGCTCTTTGAAAAATCCGTCACAGGCACGATGGGCCGAATGGCCTCCTTCTGTGCTGTAGGATTCAATGCTTCTATGACACTACTATGAAATTCCATTTTGAGTGGGAAGACCCAAACTAAATTTACAAGTGGGTAGAGCTATAGCAGTTTAAATTCAATTAAGATAAGTGCAAGTTTTTATATTTTGGAAGAGAAAATGGAGGAGGTAGTTATTCAATGAATGATGCTGAATGAGCCAAAGCAGGTTTTACAATTAACAGGGCTATGCTAACATTCCAATGTTAGTCAACCTCCTTCCTTGTATGGTTCACAAAGACACGATTCGAGTAAGCACGAGACACTTGATGTGGAGTATATGGAACAGACCTTATTAATATATACAGTAAATAGAGAGTGGCTTTCAGTTTCTGGTTCTCTCTTCTGAGCCCTCTGAAGAACTGTTGAAAACTATGCTCCTTTATACACCTTATTTTGCCTACCTGTCACAGATAAGACCTCATGATGTATCTGTTCCTGAATCCTTAGAACACAGTCTATTTGCATAAACAGTTGTAGTTGCTTACTTCAAAGATACTTCTCTTAAATAAACCTTCCTGACTTAACCATTGCCAGCACAGGCACAAAGGGGCGAATGGCCTCCTTCTGTGCTGTAAGTTTCAATGATTCTATGGGGGAGAAATTGGGCACCGTTGCGCCTCCCGTTATCGCCGCCGGGGGGCAATAACGGGGCAGTAATCACTTACTGACCGGGCGCGGCGAGAAGACCGACTCCCGCGATATTCAGCGGGAGGTTTGCGGTGGCAGTTGGCATTGCACCCCAATCTCATTCGCCCAGAGATCATGACGTCATCGCCGTGCGCATCGCCCCGGTAGCGCCCCGGACCCGAACTTCGGTTCCGCCCCCTGCAGCATCGCCGGGCGGCAACACCGGCAGCTGCATCAGGTCCATCTGGTTCATCAGGAGGCCAGGCGCTTCGGGGGCGATACTTAAAGGTGAGGTGGCCGAGGTAAGCAATAAAAAATCTGAAATGGTGTTTCTGTTTTTTTTTCAGTTTTCTTCGGCAGCGCTCGATCAGCTGCAGTGCATCGGGCTGATCGGGCCGGATCGCGGAAGCCATCGGGGACCGGGTAAGTTTTCCCCTTGCAGAGCCTGCAGCGATGGCCCTTCCCTTTAAGGGAGGGAAGGAGCCTTCCAACGCGGCAACGCTGCGCGGCCAGTGTGCAGCGATGCTCACCTACTGCCCCACCTGCTGCCTGTCGCGCTCCAGGAAGGAAGTGGTGTGCTTGATTTAAGCTAGGTGGGAATGTAAGTTGTGAGGAGGGTGCAAGGAGGCTCCAGGGGGATATAGACAGGTTAAGTGAATGGGCAAGAACATGGCAAATGGAATATAATGTGGAGAAATGTGAAGTTATTCACTTTGGTAGGAAAAATAGAAAAGCAGAGTATTTTTTAAATGGTGAGAGATTGGGAAATGTTGGTGTTCAGAGGGACCTGGGTGTCCTTGTACACGAATCACTGAAAGTTAACATGCAGGTACAGCAAGCAATTAGGAAAGCAAATGATATGTTGGCCTTTATTACAAGAGGATTTGAGTATAAGAGTAAAGACATCTTACTGCAATTATATAGGGCCCTGGTGAGACCACACCTGGAGTATTGTGGACAGTTTTGGTCTCCTTACCTAAGGAAGGATATACTTGCCACAGAGGGAGTGCAACGAAGGTTCACCAGACTGATTCCTGGGATGGGGGGATTGTCCTATGAGGAGAGATTGAGTAGACTAGGCCTATATTCTTTACAGCTTAGAAGAATGAGAGGTGATCTCATTGAAACATACAACATTTTTACAGGGTGACGGGGTAGATGCAGGGAGGATGTTTCCCCTGGCTGGGGAGTCTAGAACCAGGGGTCACAGTCTCAGAATAAGGGGTCGGCCATTTAGGACTGAGATGAGGAGAAATTTCTTCACTCAGAGTGTTGTGAATCTTTGGAATTCTCTACCTCAGAGGACTGTGGAGGCTCAGTCGTTGAGTATATTCAAGACAGAGATCGATAGATTTTTGGATATTAGGGAATCAAGGGATATGGGGATAGTGCAGGAAAGTGGAGTTGAGGTAGAAGATCAGCCATGATCTTATTGAATGGTGGAGCAGGCTCGAGGGGCCAAATGGCCTAATCCGGCTTTTATGTCTTATGTTCTTATCCCTCTCTATCTACATTATCACTTCCCCATCTCACTAGCCACCCCTCACATTCACCCTCAACCTAGTCCAATCATACCAACTTGAGTGTTTTAGCCAATGTTCTTGTGAAGTTTCTGTTAATGTGCTGTCAAAAATTGAAATCTTTATATTCAACACTTGCATTCTTGGACAGATTTGTGTGCACCTTTGGAAAAGGCTTAGTGAGTTGCAGTGAATGTTGAGACATAACGGCACCTCCCGCAATGCTGATGAGTGTGAAAGGAATGGATTGGGTATTGTAGGGATGCTTTATGGTGTTGGTGTGGGGTGGTGCCAACCTGGCGCATAACGTGGCAGCCAGGATGTACAACGTCAAGTGAAGTAAATAGTAAATCTGGCCATGCTGAGGCCATCCCAGGCAGCAATGTGGTAATGTGGTCAGGTGCTGATGCCCTGTGTCCTGTGCAGCATTAGTTGATTGCGGAGAAGGTTGGTGTTGTTGTTGGTGCTGCTGGTGTTGGCGCTGATTGTGGTGGGATTCTGAGGACCAAGGTGAGATAGTTTCAAGGGCACCGATGCTGATGTATCAGATGGCAAGTGAAGTTGAGATGACAGAAGCAATCTGTCAATGGTGAGAGAGGTTGTTCCAATGAGGTGACACTGGATACAAAGTTTACTCCAAACACTTGCAACCTGCACAAAGCTCAATCTGTCTTCCAAATGCAGTAAGTAACAGCTTCTGAGCTTGGAAAGTGAACAGCTGTGAGATGGGAGCTTTTATAGCACAGTTGCAGCTGTCAAGTAAAGAGATAATTTCATGGTAACACAACTCCCACCTTATTTACCTGACGTGATCCCCGAGCAGCGTGTACCTCATGGGTGACCTCATAAAATGTCAAGGTGAACTCAAAATTCTCTTTAAACAGCTGTTAACAAGCTCTTAATCACCTAAATTGCCTCCCCCGCCGCTTGGTGTCGGGTCTGTTCAGTGCTGACAGACCTGACATCTGGGAAACTAGCGTGGCGGTGGGTTGACACCGGGTTCTCTACCCACTGTCAAAAAGATTTTTTTTCCACCCGACCTGTTGTGTATGTACCTTTAAGAGAAGAACTGATTTTATACTGCAGTACCGGCAGTGACCACCCCTGTATAAAAGGCCCTAGCAGGCTTCTGTACTTCAGTCTGACGTTACCCTCTGTTCAGTAAAATACCTGTTTAATTGTTCTCCCGAAGTCCGTGTATTATTGAGGCGCGGACTTTACAGTGGCGACGAGCAGGTTCGAACTCACCTGCGGTACTGCATCACCTCACCCTGAAAAGAAGTTTCTTGGAGGTCGAAGTCTGAGCAACGGGCGTCGACCGCGGGCAACCGCCCAAGGATCCATCGGTGTTCGGAGAATTGCGGGAGAGACTGTGGAGAGCTGAGCTTGGCTCCCCAGTCAAGGTGTTCCAGCAAATAGTGCTGGTAGCAGGTAGTGCGCTGACCCTTCCGGACTGCGGCGGGCTCGAGCTTGATCGAGCGGCTCTGCAAAAGGGGCCGCGCAGCATCGCCGGGAGTAAAAAGAGAGAGAGAGGGTGGAGCGCACAGGGTGCAGTCGGTGCTCAAGAACTGGGCAGCGGAGAGAAAATAAACGAGGGGAAGGAAAAGTGAGATGCGCCGAAGCCGCGGGTCGCCACCATTACCCTGTAGTACACTACGAGCAGCGTGGCAGCAAGGGGAAGAAGGAAAAGCGCGGGAGGCGCCATTTTATTCCATTGGGGAAGAAGAAAAAGCGCCGGAGGCGCCATTTAAAATCACCCAAGATGCCGAAAAGTGGCAGTATCACTGCTTTCGACAACGAGGTAGAAGACTGGACCACGTATGTGGAAAGAATTGAAGTGTACTGCAAGGCAAATGAGGTGGCCGATGGAAAGAAGGCGTCGGTATTATTAAATTTGATGTGCGCGAGAACGTACGGCCTATTGCGGGATTTAATTACCCCAGCTAAACCAATGGAGAAAAGTTCTGAGGAGATTGTTAATATCTTACAGGAATACCTAAACCCTACACCGCTGCTGATAGCAGAAAGATTCAAGTTCCATAAAAGAAACCAGCACAAAGATGAGAGCAATGCTGACTATCTTACGGAACTACGCAAGTTATCGAAGCACTGCCAGTTCGGAGCAGGACTGGCAGACACCTTACGGGATAAGTTTGTCTGCGGGCTCCAGAGTGAAGGAACCCAGAAACGACTACTTTCGAAAAAGGACCTGACGCTAGAACAGGCTTTCAGCGTGGCAGTATCCTACAAAGCAGCAGCACGGGGAGCTGTGGAAATACAACAGAAACCACAAGAATACAGCGCTAACGAAATGGCGTATGGAGCAGAAAAGTGCTATCGCTGCGGCGGAACAACCCATGATCAGAAGGACTGCTGGTTTAAGGACAAAGTATGCAGGCAATGCGGGAAAATGGGACATATAGCAAGAGTCTGCAGGTCGGGAAAGAAAACCAACACTACAAGAACTACTAAGGAAAAGTACAAGAAAGTAAAAAAAATGACAGACAGTAGTTCGGAAGATCAGGAGAGTGATAACGACTCCGGAAGCAGGAGACTAAGTTGTCTAAAGTTACACAACGTGATCGCAAAGGAGGAGCACCGAACCAATTGGGTCACCCTCATGATAGCAGGGTCCCAAGTAAAGATGGAATTGGATATAGGATCAGCCCTAACTGTCATGAATCGACGAGACTATGAGCGGCTATTCTCACACATACCCTTAAAGGACACGTCCATTGTATTGAAGACATACACGGGGCAAAAAAGTCTACCCCAGAGGAAAAATAAGGGTGCCAGTTAAATATAACGGCAAGGAAACACAGAAACTGTATCTATATATACTACAAGATGGAGGACCACTATTATTGGGATGTGAATGGATCCGAAAAATACAATTGGATTGGCATTCCTTTCAGGCGCTAACTGTGACTGACAAAAAGGATGATGACGTCGCACCTGGACGTCTGTCACAAATTCTAACTGACACAAAAGAGATGTTCCAACAAGGACTTGGAACTCTAAAAGGAGTAAAGGCAATGATAAAAATTGAAGATAACGCAAACCCAAAATTTTTTAAGGGGAGACCGGTGCCGTATGCGATCCGCCCAGCCGTTGAAGCAGAACTGGAGAGTCTGGAGCATTCGGGTGTGCTGTCCAAGGTGGACTGGAGCGAGTGGGCCACACCCATCGTTCCTGTAATGAAGAAATCATTGAGCAGCACGCCTGGGGAGCCGAAGAAGGTTCGCATCTGTGGGGACTTCAAGGTAACTGTGAACCCAATCCTGCACACAGTACAATATCCACTTCCACGGATAGAAGATATTTTCACCTCACTATCTGGAGGGAAACATTTTACGAAGATTGATCTGGCCCAAGCGTATCTACAAATGGAGGTGGAAGAAGCATCTAGGAAATACCTCACGATAAACACTCACAAAAATGTATTCCAGTACAATCGACTGGTATTCGGGGTAGCATCAGCCGCGGCTATTTGGCAGAGGGCAATGGAACAAGTCCTGCAAGGGATGCCAGGGACCCAGTGTTATTTGGATCTTGGTGACGGGCGAAAATGACAGTGAACACCTTGCCAACCTGGAGCAGGTGCTCACTAGATTGCAGGAATATGGGCTACGAGCCAACCGCCCCAAATGCGAGTTCTTCAGGAGACAAATCTCGTATTGTGGCCACATGATTGATGAGGAAGGGTTGCATAAGTCGCCAGACAAGATTGAGGCTGTAGTCAAGGCTCCAGCACCGGAAGATGTGTCGCAACTGAGGTCGTTTCTCGGGCTGGTGAACTACTACCATAAGTTCATGGCGAATTTATCTACAATTCTGCACCCACTGAACGCCCTGCTGCAAACTGGAGTAACATGGAAATGGAGTGATGAGTGTAAGCGTGCCTTTCAGAAATGTAAATGCCTAATCATTTCAAAAGAAGTATTGGCCCACTACAACCCAACACTACCGATTCGGTTGGCATGTGATGCGTCTCCCTACGGCATTGGAGCGGTGCTGTCACACAAATTCCTTGACGGTTCAGAGAGGCCAACAGCCTTTGCGTCGCGCTCGTTAACCTCAGCCGAGCGAAATTATGCCCAGATTGACAGGGAGGCCCTCAGCCTGGTGTGGGGGGTGAAGAAGTTCAATCACTATCTGCACGGGCAGAAATTCACCCTACTGACTGATCATCAGCCCCTGGTCTCCATTTTTAACCCAAAGAAGGGCGTTCCGGTGATGATGGCGCAACGGCTACAAAGATGGTCACTTTTCTAGGGGCACATCAGTACGACAGAGAGTACAAGGGTACGAAGCAGCATGGAAACGCTGATGGGCTGTCGTGCCTACCGTTGCCTACGGTAGAGGAAGCACCTGCAGTGGACCCTGTTGAGATATTCCATGCGACCATAGTCGAATGTCTACCTGTTACAAACTCAAGTATAGAGAAGGAAACCCAAAATGACCCGACACTCTCTCGGGTCTATGATTTGACGGTGAAGGGATGGCCAGCACATGGCGACTCACTGTTGCCAGCATTCTCGCCAAGGAGAGAACAGCTGTCAGTGTGCCGGGGGACCTTGATGTGTGGATCCCGAGTGGTAATTCCACCCAAGTTGAGAGACAGAGTGCTCAATGAGCTTCATGAAGGTCATCTGGGAGGGGTAAAAATGAAAAGCCTAGCCAGGGCTTATGTGTGGTGGCCGGGAATCGATAAACAAATCGAGGACCTGACCAAGAGCTGCTCAGGATGCCAGAAAGTCCAAAATGCACCACCACAGGCCCCTCTACACCCATGGGAGTGGCTCTCATCTCCATGGCAATGGGTACACATTGATTTTGCTGGTCCATTTATGGACTCAATGTTTCTAATCGCCGTGGACGCCCATTCGAAATGGCCAGAGGTCATCAAAATGTCCTCCACCACCACGGAGAAAACTATTGCAGTCCTACGGACCATCTTCACCAGGAATGGCTTGCCAGAACAGATTTGCTCCGACAATGGGCCACAGTTTGTGTCCGAGGATTTCCGGAGGTTTCTGAGGAATAATGGGGTGAAACATTACACATCTGCCCCATATCATCCAGCCACAAATGGATTGGCTGAAAGGTTTGTTCAGACCTTTAAAAAGGCAATAAAGGCAATGTATAACGACGACATACCACTACAACACAAGGTAGATAATTTCTTGTTTGCTTACCGGAATGCAACACATGCAGTCACCAACCAAGCTCCAGCCATAATGTTCTTCAACCGAAGGCTAAGATGTCGCCTGGATTTGCTCAAACCAAACATAAGACGAGATGTTGAGGATAAGCAATTCCAGCACATCAACGAGAAGCCAACCAGGAGCTTCAAGGTAGGACAACCAGTCTTGGCCCGCGACTACCGAACAGAAAAATGGCAGCCAGGAACGATATGCACACAGCAGGGACCACTAATGTACACAGTGGACGTTGGAGAGAGCATCGTGAGACGCCATGCTGACCAGATTCTAGAGTCACAGGAACAAGCCAAACCTATACCGCGAGCATGTGCACCTGGTAATGAGCCCGAATTACAGATTGCGTCTACCTCAGAAGCAGTGGTATTGGAAGCTGACGAACCAACCAATGACAATGAGCCAGAATCGACTCCACGGCAAGAACAGGATACTCGAGAAAGGCGCTATCCAGTCAGGATTAGGAAGCCTCCTCAAAGACTGAACTTATAAATGATTATTTCAGTTGATGTATATATTACTGAGAAAATTGTAATTGTAATTAGTTATTATTTAATTGTTAAATGAATGTTATGTACTGTTTATCTAAAAGGGGAGGAATTGTTGTGTATGTACCTTTAAGAGAAGAACTGATTTTATACTGCAGTACCGGCAGTGACCACCCCTGTATAAAAGGCCCTAGCAGGCTTCTGTACTTCAGTCTGATGTTACCCCCTGTTCAGTAAAATACCTGTTTAATTGTTCTCCTGAAGTCCGTGTATTATTGAGGCGCAGACTTTACACGACCCACCACCAAACGTGCCCGCTGACCCCCAAAAAATTTCCCCCAAAAGTGCTGCAAGAATTATTAGGACCATGTGGCAACAAATCCCCTGGCCCTCACGACCTGCATCCTAAGTTTCTAAAATGGGCTCCATTTTCCAAGCCCCGAAGAGACGGGTTTGGAGGTGGGAGTGGTGGGAAAACTGCAGAATCGGGGGGCAGGAACCCATCCCGCCCCCAACCCGCCTCCGTGCCAATGTCCCAGGAGGCGGGTATCCGACCTGTGCTGGGAGCCGCCTCCCCGAGGCAGGAAGGGGATTAGTGCCAATTAACAGGTAGTTAACAGGCAGTTTTTTGCCTAATCCCTATTTTTAGTCCTGAAGTGTGGGCTGTCCGACGGCTCCGAACCATGCCAAGTTAGCGAGGCGGACCGTCGGTCTGAAGGGGTTGGAGGGGTCGAGATGTCTGTTGTGCAGGTGAGTGATGGGTGCATGTGTGCAGAGGTAAGTGTGTGAGGTAAGTGTAAAGTGTTTTAATAAGTTTTACTTACCTTTACTTTCTCCTGCAGGCTTCCTCCCTTCAGTTCTCGGGGGTCCCTCAGCTCACCGGCACAGAAAGCAGAATGGCCGCTGAACTGTCAAAAGCTGCAGCCTCTGCTTTCTGGTCTGGAGAGATCTCTAACTGAGTCTGAGTAGAAGGACTCAAGTTAGATGACAGATTGTCAGTGTTTGACAGTTTCACAGAGCTGTCAAACGCTGATTTTTCATCTGTCAAATGCTCTTGACAGATGAAATGTCAATCGCTGACATCACCAGCAACCAGGTGTCCCTTAATTGGCTTGCTGAGCGTGCTGGGTGGGCTTAACAAGGTCAATCAAGGGAAAATAGTGTGGGTTGGCCACAAGTCGATGGAGGCGGGACTACAAACCAAAAAGTGAGAGTCCAGCCTCCAAAAGCTCCCCATTGACAAAATCCAGCCCATAGGGGCTGGATTTTACCAGCCCTGAGAAGGTGGGTTTGGAGGCGGAACTGCTGAGATAATCCGCCTCCAACCTATCTTCCCGGGTGTCGGGTCCCCGATTTGCACAGGGACCCAACTCCTAGCAGTGGGAAGAGGATTATAGCCACTTAACTGCCTTTTAACAGATAGTTAACAGGCAGTTAAGAGGCTTTCTCCATTTTGCAACTTCTGCTGCGAGCTTCCCGAAGTAGGGGAACCCCGCCAGGGTAAGTGAGGCGTGCTGTGGGTCTGTTGTAATGTTTGTGTATCGATGACAGCTGCCGAAGTGGTGTGAAGAATGCAATGGGACACTGGTGAGTATCAGAGGTAAGGAAATGTTGGGAAAGTCATTTTAATGTGTTTAGATTTTTCTGTAGGTGACAAGATTGAAGTGTTTGTGTGGCCTCAACTCATTGGGAGAAGTGACATCGCTTCTGTAACCTCATCTGCAGCTGCCATCTGTTTTATCCTAAGGAGAGAGTCATTGGAGTGCCTGGGTGAAAGGGCGCACCTTTGTTCAGTGATTGTCAGTGTTTGACAGCACCTCAATGCTGTCAAACACTGTCAAATCATCTGTCAAAAATAAATGGTTCATGTGCCTTTAAAAAAGCTGGCAGATGAAGTGTCATCAACTGACGTCACCTGATACTGGCTTTCCCTTAATTGGCCAGCAAGCCCACGGGGCGGTTTAACAAGACCAATCAGGGAAAAATACCATCTGTGCATCGAACATCGCTGGGGGTGGGACTAGAACCCGGAAGGCAGCAGCCCTGCCCCAACTTGTCTCGGTAAGTAAAATCCAGCCCATAGAGTCATAACGGCACAGAAGGAGGCCATTTGGCCCATCAAGTTCGAGCCAGCTCTCTGTAGAGCAATCCAATCAGTCCCATTCCCCAGCTCTATCCCTGTAGCCCTGCAAGTTTATTTCCCTCAAATGCCTATCCAGTCTCCCCTTGAAAACATTTGTTTCCGCTTCCACCACTTCCGCTGGCAGCGAGTTCCAGGTCCTCACCATTCACTGCATAAAATGTTTTTCCTCACATCCCCCCTATATCTTTTGCCCAAAACCTTAAATCTGTGTCCCCTAGTCCTTGTATCATCAACTAGTGGGAACAGCCTTTCCCCATCTAGCCTATCCAAACCCGACATAATCTTGTACACCTCTATCAAATCACCCCTCAACCTCCTTTGCTCTAATGAAAACAAATCCAGCTTCTCCAACCTGTCTTTGTAGCTAAGATCCCCCATCCCCGGAACCATTCTGGTAAATCTCCTCTGCACCCTCTCAAGGGCCTTCACATCCTTCCTAAAGTGTGGTGACCAGAACTGGACGCAGTACTCCAGTTGTGGCCTAACCAGCGCTTTATAAAGGTTTAGCATAACTTCTCTACTTTTGTACTCAGTACCTCTATTTATGAAACCCAAGATCCCATATGCTTTGTTAACCACTCTCTCAACATGTCCTGCCACCTTCAAGGACCTATGCACATTAACTCCCAGGTCCCTCTGTCCCTGCACACTCTTCAAAACTGTACCATTAAGTGTATAATGCCTCTCCCTGTTCTTTCTGCCGAAATGCATCACCTCACACTTCTCTGTATTAAATTCCATCTGCCACTTGTCTGCCCATTCTGCTAGCCTTTCTATGTCCGGTTGCAGTCAATTGGTATCATCCTCACTGTTTGCCACACCCCCAAGTTTGGAGTCATCGGCAAATTTAGAAATTCTACTTTGTATTCCAATATCCAGGTCATTTATAGATATATTTATAAAAAACAGTGGCCCCAGCACTAACCCTTGGGGAACACTACTGTCTACCATCCTCAA
This sequence comes from Somniosus microcephalus, assembly GCF_052327205.1. Classification (NCBI taxonomy): domain Eukaryota; kingdom Metazoa; phylum Chordata; class Chondrichthyes; order Squaliformes; family Somniosidae; genus Somniosus; species Somniosus microcephalus. The sequence goes on along the minus strand of NC_140993.1, from coordinate 22,821,606 downwards.
GTCTGAAAAATTGTCAATTTCGACCACAATTCGCTGTTTTCTGTCCTTAACTCAATTCCATATCCTAGTTGCCACTGACTCACCTATTCCGTGAGCCTCAAATTTGTTAACCAGCCTTCTATGTGGTGCTTTTTCAAGTGCCTTCCTAAAATCCATGTAGACAACATCCATTGCATTCCCTTCATCGATCCTCTGTTACTTCATCAAAAAATTCAATTAGATTAGTCAAACATGATCTTCCTTTCACAAATCTGTGTTGGCTCTCCTTAATTACCTTAAACCTCTCCAAGTGCCTGTTAATTTTTTCCTTGATTATTGTTTCTAAAACTTTACCCACCACTGATGTTAAACTGTAGTTATTAGGAATGTCCTTACACCCATTCTTGAACAATCCTGTCACATTTGCCACTTTCCAACCCTCAGGCACCTCCCCCACATAAAGGGAAGATTGGAAAATTATGGCAAGCCCTTCCACTATCTCCTCCCCCAATTCCCTTAGCAATCTGGGATGCAAGCCATCTGGACCAGGCGACTGATCCACTCTAAGCATACCCAGCCTTTCTCGTACATCCTGTCTATCAGTTTTCACCCCTTCCATTGCTTCTACCTTTTCCACTGCTACCGATATTTTGTCAGCATCCACCTCCTTAGAAAACACCGATAAAAAGTAATCATTGAGTATTCTAGCCTTGCACTGTGCCTCTAAGCATATAACAACTTCTTTAGAAACATAGAAGATAGGAGCAGGAGTAGGCCATTTGGCCCCTCGAGCCTGCTCCGCCATTCAATGCAATCATGGCTGATCATCCAAATTCAGTACCCTGTCCCTGCTTTCTCCCCATATCCCTTGATCCCCTTAGCCTTAAGAAATATATCTAACTCCTTCTTGAATATATTTAATGAATTGGCCTCAACTGTCTTCTGTGGTAGAGAATTCCACAGGTTCACCACTCTCTGGGTGAAGAAATTCCTCCTCATCTCAGTCCTAACTGGCCTGCCCCTTATCCTTAGACTGTGACCCCTGGTTCTGGACTCCCCCGCCATCGGGAACATCCTTCCTGCATCTAGTCTGTCAAGTCTTGTTAGAATTTTATAAGTTTCAATGAGATTCCCTCTCATTCTTTTAAACTCCAGCAAGTATAAGCCCAATTGACCCAATCTCTCCTCATACGTCATTCCTGCCAACCCAGGTAACAGCCTGGTGAATCTTCGCTGCACTCCCTCCATGGCAAGAACATCCTTCCTCAGATAAGGTGACCAAAACTGCACACAATACTCAAGATGTGGTCTCACCAAGGCCCTGTACAACTGCAGCAAGACATCCTTGTTCCTGTACTCGAACACTCTCGCTACGAAGGCCAACATACCATTTGCCTTCTTAACCGCCTGCTGCACCTGCATGCTTACCTTCAGCAACTGGTGCACAAGGACACCCAGGTCTCGTTGCACTTCCCCTTCTCCCAATCTATTGCCATTCAGAAAGTAATCTGCCTTCCTGTTTTTGACACCAAAGTGGATAACCTCACATTTATCCACGTTATATTGCATCTGCCATGCTTCTGCCCAATTACCCAACCTGTCCAAATCATACTGGAGTTTCTCGGCATCCTCCTCACAGCACATACACCCACCCAGCTTTGTGTCGTCTGCAAATGTAAGGGGTTTTCCTTCCTCGAGAGGATTCCCAGAGGTTTCTCTCTCCAGAGACCTCTCTCTCTTGCACAGTAAAACTTTGAGTGGTTCGACCCACTCACCCCTTAGGTTCTATACTCTGGACTTAGGCGCAGGAACTACAATGTAGAGAAAACTCGTGCAGACCAAGTTTGATGAATCAAAAATGAAATTTTATTGCAAATGGAAAAATATATCAAATCAAATGCAGCACAGATAAGAGTACAGTACATGGGAGGGAAAAACAAACACAAACAAATCATAACGACATTATACTAACTAAAACAACTACAGGCATCTTATACTCTACAAAGATCATCATGAAATAAGGAAACACACGGAACATCGAGGGACAACAACTCATGTTAATTGTACCCTTAAATCCACCCCCTTATTAAACCTATCTAGATCTGATTGTGAAGGGCCAGAAACATGCTCACCAATCCCACTAGGAAGTGCAAGGTTTTGCAAACGAGTCTGTGTTTGGTCCTTTCAGGCGTCTCGTCTCCACGTGGATCGTGGAGCCCCTGCGAGCTGCACCACACCTCTCTCCTGAGGTGGGGGTCGGGGGCGGCTGGACACCGGCGGGCCTGGATGTCGGCGGGGTCGAGGATCGTCGGCTCGACCCTGGTTAGAGGAGCTTTGGGCTGGTGTGGCCCCTTCTACCTTCAGCTACGGCCCGGGGATGGTCGATGATCTCCCGATAGTCTTCCCCAGGGCGGGACGCTGGTTCCGAAATGACTTTCTTTATACAGTCATAATTATCCTTCTGATTTCTCCAACAGTGGAGCAGAGTCCGCTGATCTTTCCCCACGCCAGCTCCTCTTTGCCCAGCTCAAAAGCTGGACAGATTGCTGGGGCTGCAACGGCTGACTGATTTTAAACTGTCCTTTTCTCGGCTCTCTTTGTGACTGTCCGAGCTTGTTGATTCAAGCTTCCTCCAGCGTCTTCTTCCAAGCTGTTTCTTCCTCCTCAAGCTGCGTGTCCGGGGTGCTGCGCTCCGTGCTCCCTGGTGCTGTGTCGAGTCGTGTCCCACTGCCGTATCAACTGCCGAAAAGCCTCTCCAGATATACCTTTCTTCCCGAGGCCTCACTTCCCGCCCAAAATCAGGTTAGTCTTTGTTTTAATTTTGGCGGGCTTTTAGCACAGCGGGGCAGTTATTATATTTTAAATCATTTTAAGCGTCTGGTAATAGACCCATCTCTGGTTGGAAATGGCTTTCATTGTTTTTTAATGTCCTGCTGATCTCGTTACCAAGCCCTTGGTGTTGTCCTCATGAATATATATTGTTGTCTTTCGTCTGGGTCAACATTTAGATGGCCCCTGTCTCCAAGCTGATCTTGAGTGGATCTGCATCTAATCCATATGCATGCCTGTGGGTCTGGTTTCGTTCTCTCTGAAACGGCTTCCAGAACTTACTAAGGGTTCAATCCACATAGCTGTCTGAGGTTGCGCAGGAACCATTTTAAAGTGTCCCAATAAGCTGATCACATGGTACGGCAGCCATTTTGTATGCCCCTTTTTCTGGGCTTCTTTTAAAACAGTCTTTAAAATCAAGGCCTCTTCTGCCATTTAACGCTTATTAATATGAAATCCAATTGTGCGAATCCTACACAAACTTGGAGATATTACATCTAGTTCCCTCGTCTAGATCATAAATATATATTGTGAATAGCTGGGGTCCGAGCACCGATCCCTGCGGTACCCCACTAGTCACTGCCTGCCACTCGGAAAAAGACCCGTTTATTCCAACTCTTTGCTTTCTGTCTGCCAACCAGTTCTCTATCCAAGTCAATACCTTGCCCCCAATCCCATGTGTCTTAACTTTACACGCTAATCTCTTATGCGGGACCTTATCAAAAGCCTTCTGAAAGTCCAAGTACACCACATCCACTGGTTCTCCCTTATCTATTTTACCAGTTACATCCTCAAAAAATTCCAGTAGATTAGTCAAGCATGATTTACCTTTTGTAAGTCCATGTTGACTTTGTCCGATCCTGTCACTGTTTTCCAAGTGCTCTGCTATTACATCTTTTATAATGGATTCTAGCAATTTCCCCACTACTGATGTCAGGCTTACCGATCTATAATTCCCTGTTTTCTCTCTACCACCTTTTTTGAATAGTGGGGTAACATTAGCTACCCTCCAATCCATGGGTACATAAGAACATAAGAAATAGGAGCAGGAGTAGGTCAATCGGCCCCTCGAGACTGCTCCGCCATTCAATAAGATCATGGCTGATCTGATCCTAACCGCCAATCCACTATCACAGAACCATCTCCTGAATGTAACAGAATTAGACACACGAAATAGGAGCAGGATCAGGCTACACGGCCGCTGGCCCCGCTCCGCTACCCACAGGGCCATGACCGATCCGGACCTAGACTCATGTCCAAATTCCTGCCCGCTCCCCGTAACCCTTAATTCCCTTTACTTCTAGGAAACTGTCCATTTCTGTTTTAAATTTATGTAATGATGTAGCTTCTACAGCTTTTTGGGGCAGCATATTCCATGGACCTACCACCCTCTGAGTGAAGTAGTTCCTCCTCATCTCAGTTTTGAAAGAGCAGCCCCTTATTCTAAGACTATGCCCCCTAGTTCTAGTTTCACTCATCATCGGGAACATCCTCCCCGTATCCACCCGATCCAACCCCTTCACAATCTTATATGTTTCAATAAGATCGCCTCTCATTCTTCTGAACTCCAATGAGTAGAGTCCCAATCTACTCAACCTCTCCTCATATGTCCATCCCCTCATCCCCGGGATTAACCGAGTGAACCTTCTTTGTACTGACTCGAGAGCAAGTATGTCCTTTCTTAAGTATGGACACCAAAACTGTACGCAGTATTCCAGGTGCGGTCTCACCAATACCTTGTACAACTGAAGCAATACCTCCCTATTTTTATATTCTATCCCCCTAGCATTGAAAGCCAACATTCCATTGGCCTTCTTAATCACTTGCTGCACCTGCATACTAACCTTTTTGAGTTTCGTGCACCAGGACCCCCATATCCCTTTGTACTTCAGTACTTTCCAGTTTCTTGCCATTAAGATACAGTTCCAGAGTCTATCGAATTTTGGAAGATGACCAGCAATGCATCTACTATTTCTAGGGCCACTTCCTTAGGTACCCTAGTATGTAGATTATCAGGCCCTGGGGATTTATCGGCCTTCAATCCCGTCAATTTCCCTAATACTATTTCCCTACAAATACTGATTTCTTTCAGTTCCTCCCTCTCATTAGACCTTATGTTCCCCGACATCTCTGGGAGGTTATTTGTGTCCTCCTTTGTGAAGACAGAACCAAAGTATGTATTTAATTGGTCTGCCATTTCTTTGTTCCCCATTATAAATTCCCCTGATTCTGACTGCAAGGGACTTATGCTTGATGTCACCAATCTTTTTCTCTTCACATATCTATAAAAGCTTTTACAGTCAGTTTTTATGTTCCCTTCAAGCTTACTCTCATATTCTATTTTCATCCTCTTAATTAACCTCTTTGTCCTCCTTTGCTGAATCCTAAACTGCTCCCAATCCTCAGGTTTACTGCTTTTTCTGGCCAATTTATATGTCCTCTCCTTGGATCTTATGCTATCCCTAATTTCCCTTGTTAGCCACGGTTGTGTCACATTTTTTGCTTTATTTTTATGCCAAATTGGGATGAACAAATTCTATAGTTCATCCATGCGATCTTTCAATGTTTGCCATTGCCTCTCCACCGTCAACCCTTTGAGTAACATTCCCCAATCAATCATACCCAACTCGCGCCTCATACCATCGTAGTTTCCTTTATTTAAATTCAGGACCATAGTCTCTGAGTCAATTACTTCACTCTCCATCTTAATGAAGAATTCTATCATATTATGATTGCTCCGACCCAAGGGGCCTCGCACAACAAGATTGCTAATTAATCCTTTCTCATTACATAATACCCAATCTAAGATGACCTGATCTCTAGTTGGTTCCTCGACATATTGTTCCAGGAAACCATCTCGTATACACTCCAGGAATTTCTGCTCCACAGTATTGTTACTAATTTGGTTAGCCCAATCTATATGTAGATTAAAGTCACCCATGATAACTGCTGTGCCCTTATTGCACGCATCTCTAATTTCCCTTTTAATGCCATCCCCAAGCTCTGCATAACTCACCAACCTTATTCACCACGCTATGTGCATTTATGCACATGCATTCTAAACCCATTTTTGAATTTTTCATAGTCTTTCTTACTCTGCTCCTATCTAATGTGGTGCTACTTCCGCTTCTTTGGCCTAGAAATTGAGTGCCCTTAGCGCCGATTTTGCGGCGCTAGAGGGCCTAGCGCTGCATTTGGCGCCGGCGCCGAAATTGCCTGGGGCCCTTACGCCGCGGTAGACCGGTAGCGCTGCGCCGGCACCGATGACGTCATCGGTGTGCGCAGCGTCCCGGTTGCCATGCCGACGGGCCCCAGCGCCGAAATTCAGTTGCGGCCGCCTCGCCCGTGACAGCCGCAACTAAGACTCTGGCAACAGAGTCTTACGAGTCTTTGCGCCGGCGCATTAAAGGCCCCGCGGCGGCCGGCCGCTTTCCCGCCGGCCGCCTGACCGCAGCTCCCTCCCCGGACTTCCCCCCCCCCCCCCCCGGAACAGAAGCAAGCCCGGCACTTGTCCGAGGTGCCGGGCTCATTTTTTAAAAGATTTTCGCGGGCCGCGATCGGGTGCAGGCAGCTCCTCCTTAAGGGAAGGAGGAGGCCTGCACTTCCCGAGCCTGCCGCACCGCATCGGGTGCCGCAGCGCCGGAATTGCGGCGCGAAACGGCAGTTAGCGCCGATTTACCGCCGCAAAGACCCTTCAGTAGCGCCGGCAGCCGTTTGGGCGCGGCCCTGCTGAATTTTTGACGCGCGCAGGGGGACTTAGCGCCGGCACTAACTTCCGGCGCTAAAGCCCTGGCTAAGCCAAAACTCAATTTCTAGGCCATTGTCTCTAATATGCCCCATCCCACCTCTTACTACCCGCTTACTGTTTACATGCCGGTAGAAAATTTTGTGTTCCCTTTTATGTTAACTGCCATTCGACTCTCATATTCTCTCTTTGCCAATCTTATTTTCATCTTCACTTCCCCTCTGAACTTATTGTATTTGATTTGGTTCTCCCTTGAAGAATTCACCTTGCATGCATCATACACCCTCTTTTTTGTTTCATCATCTTCTCTATCTCCCTTTTCATCCAAGGAGCCCTTGCTTTGGTTCCCTTACCCTTCCCTCTTGTTGGAATGTACCTAGCCTGTACTTGGAACATCTCCTTAAAGATCACCCATTGTCCCATTACAGTTTTTCCTGTCAGTCTTTGGTTCCATTTTACCCTGGCTAGATCCTTTCGCATCCCATTGAAGTTAGTCCTATTCCAGTTTAGAAGTTCCACTCTAGATTGTTCCTTGCACCTCTCCATTGCTAATCTAAATCTTATGATATGATGATCACTCGTACCCAAGTGTTCTCCCACAGACAATTGGTCGACCTGGCCCACCTCATTCCCCAGCACCAGATCCAGCAATGCCTCCTTCCTAGTTGGGCCAAGAACATACTGGTCAAGGAAATTCTCCCGAACACATTTCAGAAATTCCCCTCCTTTCCCTTTACCCTAGCATTAGCCCAATCGATATTTGGGTAATTAAAGTCCCCCAATATCACCACTCTATAGCTCTTGCATATCTCTGTGATTTCCCTGCAGATTTGCTCCTCTACCTCCCTCTCACTATTTGGGGGCCTATAGAATACCCCCAATAGTGCGATCATATCCTTTTTGCTCCTCAACTCTAACCAAATGGATTCTGTCCTTTTTCCCTCAAGAACATTCCAACACTACAGTGTCTTTCTTAATCAGCACTGCCACTCCATCCCCCTTTTTTCCTTCCCTATCTTTTCTGAACACCTTGTACCCTTGAATATTAAGTGCCCAGTCCTCACCATTTTTAAGCCATGTTACCATTATTGTCACAACATCATATTGCCACACGGCAAATTGTGCTTGTAGCTTACCAAACTTATTCACCATGCTATGTGCGTTTATGCACATGCATTCTAAACCCATTTTTGAATTTTTCGTAGTCTTTCTTATTCTGCTCCTATCTAATGTGGTACCACTTCCGCCTCTCGTACTACTTTCTTCTCTAGTACTATCCAACACACTCACTCTTTTATGCACCTTCTTCTTCTTTTCTACTCCTATATGCTGGTGCCCATCCCCCTGCTGAGCTAGTTTAAACCCTCCCCAACAGCACTAACAAACCTCACCGCGAGAATATTGGTCCCGGCTCTGTTGAGGTGTAACCCTTCCGGCTTGTAGAGGTCCCACCTGCCCCAGAAATTGTCCCAATGCCTCAGGAATCTAAAGCCCTCCCTCCTGCACCATCTCTCCAGCCATGTATTCATCTGTTTTGTCCTTCTATTCCTGTACTCACTAGCACATGGCGCCGGGAGTAATATAGAGATTACTACCTTTGAGGTCCTGCTTTTTACTCTCTCTCCCAGCACCCTAAATTCTGCCTGCAGGACCTCATCCCTCTTCCTGCCTATGTTGTTGGCACCGATATGGACCATGACCTCTGGCTGTTCACCCTCCCCCCGCAGAGTGTCCTGCAGCCACTCAGTGGCATCCTTGACCTTGGCACCAGGGAGGCAACATACCATCCTGGAGACACGTCTATGGCCGCAGAAGCGCCTGTCTGCTCCCCTAACTATCGAATACCCTACCACTATTGCTCTTCTACTCTTTTTCCTCCCCACCTGTGCAGCTGCGCCACCCATGTTGCCGTGGACTTGTCTCTGGCTGCACTCCCCAGAGGAACCATTGCCCTCACCAGTACTCGGAACAGAATACTGGTTGGGGAGCGCGATGCACTCTGGGGACTCCTGCACTACCTGCCTGGTCCTCCTCTTCTGTCCACCAGTCACCCAGGTAGCTGCAGAGGTAGTTATTAATCTGTTATTAATCTTCCAGAATTCCCTAGATTCTAGAACAGTCCACAAGAATTGGAAGGTAGCAAACATAACCCCGCTATTTAAGAAAGGAGGAAGAGAAAAAACGGGGAACTATAGGCCAGTTAGCCTGACATCAGTAGTAGGCAAAATGCTAGAATCTATTATTAGGCACTTAGAAAATCATAATATGGTTAGGCAGAGTCAACATGGTTTTATGAAAGGAAATCATGTTTGACAAATCTGTTACAGTTTTATGAAGATGTAACTAGTAGGATGCATAAGGGAAACCAGTGGATGTAGTGTATTTGGATTTTCAAAAAGCATTTGAATAGTTGCCACACAAGAGGTTATTGCACAAAATTAGGACTCATGGGATTGAGGTCATATATTAGCATGGATTGAGGATTGGTTAATGGACAGAAAACAGAGAACAGGAATAAACTGGACCTTTTCGGGTTGGCAGGCTGTAACTAGTGCTCGGGCCTCAATTATTTATAATCTACATTAATGACTTAGATGAAGGGACTGAGTGTAACGTATCCAAGTTTGCTGATGATACAAAGTTAGGTGGGAAAGTAAGCTGTGAGGAGGATGCAAAGAGGCTACAGAGAGATATAGACAAGTTGACTGAGTGGGCAAGAACATGGCAAATGGAATATAATGTGGGGAAGTGTGAAGTTATCCACTTTGGTACGAAAAACAAAAAACAGAATATTTTTTGAATGGTGAGAGATTGGGAAATGTTTGCATTCAGAGGGACCTGGGTGTCCTTGTACATGAATCACAGAAAGTTAACATGCAGGTACAGCAAGCAATTAGGAAAGCAAATGATATGGTAGCTTTTGTTACAAAGGGATTAGAGTATAAGAGCAAAGATGTCTTACTACAATTAAACAGGGCATTGGTGAGGCCACACCTGGAGTACTGTGTACAGTTCTGGTCTCCTTACGTAAGAATATAAGAACATAAGAAATAAGAGAAGGAGTAGGCCATTTGGTCCTTCGAGCCTGCTCTGCCATTCAATAAGATCATGGCTGATCTCCACTTTCCTGCACTATCCCCATATCCCTTGATTTCCTTAATATTCAAAAATCTATCGATCTCTGTCTTGAATATGCTCAACGACTGAGCCTCTACAACCCTCTGGGGTAGAGAATTCCAAAGATTTACAACCCTCTGAGTGAAGAAATTTCTCCTCACTCAGACCCCTTATTTTGAGACTGTGACCCCTGGTTCTAGACTCTCCAGCCAGGGGAAACATCCTCCCTGAATCTACCCTGTCAAGCCCTGTAAAAATGTTGTATGTTTCAATGAGATCACCTCTCATTCTTCTAAACTCTAAGAATATATACCTAGTCTACTCAATCTCTCCTCATAGGACAACCCCCCATCCCAGGAATCAGTCTGGTGAACCTCCGTTGCACTCCCTCTATGGCAAGTATATCCTTCCTTAGGTAAGGAGACCAAAACTGTACACAATACTCCAGGTGTGGTCTCACCAGGGCCCTATATAATTGCAGTAAGATGTCTTTACTTTTATACTCAAATCCTCTTGTAATAAAGGCCAACATACCCTTTGCTTTCCTAATTGCTTGCTGTACCTGCATGTTAACTTTCAGTGATTCATGTACAAGGACACCCAGGTCCCTCTGAACACCAATATTTCCCAACCTCTCACTTTTCTATTTTTCCTACCAAAGTGAATAACTTCACATTTCTCCACATTATATTCCATTTGCCATGTTCTTGCCCATTCACTTAGCCTGTCTATATCCCCTTGAAGCCTCTTTGCATCCTCCTCATAACCTACATTCCCACCTAGCTTTGTATCATCAGCAAACTTGGATATATTACATTTGGTCCCCTCATCCAAATCATTGATATAGATTGTGAATAGCTGCGGCCCAAGCACTGATCCTTGTGGCACCCCACTAGTTACAGCCTGACAACTCGAAAATGACCCGCTTATTCCAACTTTCTCTTTTCTGTCTGTTAACCAATCCTCAATCCATGCTAGTATTGACGTAATAAAACTCACTACGCACTTGGTTTGAGTATAAAGCAAGGCTTTAATCAACTTGTTTCAGAACATGGCAGTCTAGTTGTCCTTCACTAGTTCCTGTCTTACAAAATGTCCCTGGGCAAGCTGGGCCCACGCCCGAGTATTTATACTCCTTGGACGGCGCCACCAGCTGGCCGCCCAGTGTTATTTCATGAGTTGTTTCTTCACGATGATGAGATTTATAACAAGTATATTACCCCCAATCCCATGAGCCCTAATTTTGTTTAATAACCTCTTTAATAACCTTATCGAATGCCTTCTGAAAATCTAAATACATCACATCTACTGGTTTCCCCATATCTATTCTGCTAGCTACAACCTCAAAAAACTCTAACAGACTTGTCAAACACAATTTCCATTTCATAACATTGACTCTGCCTAATCCTATTGTCATTTTCTAAGTGGCTTGTTGCCACATCCTTAATAATAGATACTAGCATTTTCCCTACTTCTGATTTCAGGCTAAGTGTAGTTCCCCGTTTTCTCTTTCCATCCTGTTTTAAATAGTGGAGTTACATTTGCTACCTTCCAATCTGTCGGAACCATTCTAGAATCTATGGAATTTTGGAAAATGACAACCAATGCATCCACTATCTCTATAGCCACCTCTTTCAAAATCCTCGGATGTAGGCCATCAGATCCAGCGGATTTATTGGCTTTCAGTCCCATTAATTTCTCCAGTACTCATTTTTTACTAATACTAATTTCTTTCAGTTCTCGCTAGAGCCTTGGTTCTCCACTATTCCTGGGAAGTTTTTTGTGTCTTCTTCTGTGAAGACTGACAGAAAGGCCGGGATTTTCCCATTGGTGGTGGGTTGGGTGCGGGTCAGGTGGTCGGTGGGTCCCGGTCCCGCTACCAGTAAAAATGTGTGATTTTGCCCTAATTGGGCATTTGAGTCCCTGCGTGTGCGCTCCCCTGGCCAATTAGTGTTCAGGGTGTGTAACTCACCTCTGCTGACATCAGTTAGTCAGCTGCATTTAAGGGGCCCATGCAGCCTTGGTTCATTCTCTCATTTATTGCTTCTGGATTGACTACTCTGCTGACTACTACTGACATGGCAACCTCAAGGGCAAAGGCCTCACCACGATTTGCTGCTGACTCCCTCCATGCTCTTGTGGAGGGAGTCAGAGGTCATAAAGAAGTACTCTTCCCATCCTCTGGGAGGAAGAAGCCACCACAGCAGGCCAAAGCTGTGTGGCTGCAAGTTGCACAGGAGGTCAGCTCGAGATCGATGTGCATTCGAACCTGGGTGCAGTGCCGAAAATGGTTTAATGACCTGGTGCGCTTAGGAAAAGTGAGTATAACATCACCATCACCCTCAATCTGCTCCCCATCTCCTCTCATCACCAGCACTCTGCATTGTCAACCTACTCCTGCACATCCCACTTTATCCTTACATCCCTTGCTCACTTAACCATCCCTCTCTCTCTATGTACACAATCACTTCACTATTCAACTAAGCTGCCCTCACACTCGCTATCACTGTTATGCAATGCCAACAATTAATAATGCACAGGGAGGGCCCTTGGTATTGGCACTTCACTCCGTCTTTGTCTCCTTCTAAGCATCTATGCTATGGATTCTCTATACTCACTCCATTATTCTCACTCAAGCTCCACTTGTGCCCCTCATTGCAGGAAAAGAGAGCCAACAATCAGAGGGAAAGGGCTAATACAGGAGGAGGGCCACCCTCAATAGCCAATCACACCAGTGTTGAGGAGGCGGCCCTAGAGGTCATTGGAGCCGAAGAGGTTCTGGAAGTGGAGTACGGACAGACGAGCGCATCAGAGCAATCTGGTGACAGAATAGATTTGTATCTCTCTCATTTACATTGCATGAGTGACTGATATGGCATCTGATGCTCATACAGATGGACTTATGATGATCTGCACTATTCTATGTGCATGCTACGTTAATATCACATGTCTAACTCATGCCTTTACTCCCCCACAGGACCATCGGCAGCCCCCCTCCCCACTGTCCAGGAGGAAAAGCCGGAGCCAGAAGACTCCTCAGAGGAACCTGCAACCTCTGAGGGCGCAGTGTCAATAGAATTAAGTGCACCAAGCACCAGTGCAGATACACACACCTCGGTGGGACCTTCGGGAGATAGAGTAGTGTTGTCACCTGGTGTATCACAGCTCACAAGTGAGCATCAGCAGATGGTGGAGACAGTGACAGCAGTGGAGAGCCCTTGTCAGAGGCCACAGGGCAATCCCAGCTCTGCTCAGCTGCATGTGGACCCTGTGCCTCCAGGTCCATCCAGAAAGAGAGCGGTGCTGGAACTCCAGGAACAGGTGCAGGAGTCCCTGGCAGGTTTTTCTCCAGGGTAACTGCGAGTGTGGAGAGGATGGAGGAGTCCATCTCTAACATGAGCAGTGCCTTTGAAGAGGCGTTGGCGCATGAACGCACCACCACGGAAAGGATGGCAACCTCCGTGGAAAGGATGGCAACCTCCGTGCTAAGGATAGCTACATCTCTGGTAGCTGGATGGCTATGGTAGGTGAGAGGATGTCTACTGCCATGGAGGAAATAAGTTGCCAGAGTCAGTGCCAAAAGGAAACAGACACTGCGGATAGAGGATCATTTCCACAACAACTCGGACCCCCGGCGCATGTGGCAAGGCATCCAGTCCATCACTGACTACAAGAGCAAAAACACCAGCCCCCCGGTTAGCGATGCATCCCTTCCGGAGGAGCTTAACAACTTCTACGCTCGCTTCGACAGGGACAACAGGGAGCCGGCTACCAAAGCCTTGCCACCCCCGGAAGACCAGGTGCTCACTCTGTCGACCTCCGACGTAAGAGGTGTTCTACGCGGAGTGAACACACGAAAGGCTGCTGGACCGGATAGCATCCCTGGACAGGTACTCAAGGAATGTGCTGATCAGCTGGCTGATGTCTTCACCGCCATCTTCAATCTGTCATTGGCCCAGGCAGTAGTCCCTACATGCTTCAAGACCGCTACCATTATTCCTGTGCCAAAACAAACGGCTGTGACGTGCCTGAACAACTATCGACCTGTCGCACTCACACCCATCATAATGAAGTGTTTCGAGAGACTGGTCCTGGCTCACATCAAAGCCAGTGTTCCCGCCTCTCTTGACCAACACCAGTTTGCCTATCGTGCAAACAGATCAACGGAGGATGCAATCACAACTGCTCTACACTCTGCACTGAATCACTTAGATGGTAAAGAGACCTACATCAGAATGCTGTTTATAGACTACAGCTCAGCATGCAACACTATCGTCCCCAACAAGCTGGCCACCAAATTTCACACTCTTGGCCTGAACACTTCCCTCTGCAACTGGACCCTGGACTTCCTAACAAACAGACCCCAGTCTGTCAAATTAGGTAACCACACCTGCCCCCCCCCGACCCTGAACACGGGGGCCCCACAAGGATGTGTGCTGAGCCCCCTCCTCCACTCCCTCTTCACCCACGACTGTGTGGCTGTTCATGGTTCCAACACCATCATCAAGTTTGCGGATGATACCACGGTAGTAGGCCAGATCACCAACAACGATGAGTCAGCCTATAGGGAGGAGGTCCAGCATCTCGTGAAGTGGTGCGCCGATAACAACCTGGCCCTTAACATCAAGCATCAAGAAAACCAAAGAAATCATTGTGGACTTCAGGAAGTCTAAAGGCGGAAGTCACACCCCCATCCACATCAATGGGGCTGTGGTGGAAAGGGTGGACGGCTTTAAGTTCCTCGGAGTCCACATCACGGAAGACCTCTCCTGGTCCCTCAATACCTCCTCTCTGGTGAAGAAGGCCCAGCAGCGCCTATATTTCCTAAGGAGGCTGAAGGGATGTAACCTATCACCCCTGATCCTCTCTAACTTTTACCGCTGCACAAGAGAGAGCATCCTGATGAACTGTATCACAGTATGGTATGGCAGCTGTAGCTACTATGACCGGAAAGCCCTGCAGCGGGTAGTCAAAACTGCCCAACGCATTACCGGCACCCGGCTACCGACCATAGAGCACATATACCAGAAACGCTGTTTAAGGAGGTCACGGTCCATCATCAAAGACCCTACCCACCCCAGCCACAGTCTGTTCACCCTCCTGCCATCTGGGAGACGCTACAGATGCATTCGCACCAGTACGACCAGATTTAGGAACAGCTTCTTTCCCAGGGCTGTCATCCTACTGAACTCCACAAATAAACTCTAAAGCCTGTACATCTGCCAATGCACTTTATTAGGGTTATATTTATGTTAATGTATTACAAGCCAAATGTATGTTGAATGTTTAAATGTCTTAATCTAAATGTACACTCTCGGGAGCCGCAAGCCTACATTTCGTTGGACTGCACTTGTGCACTAACACTGACAAAGTTGATTATGATTATGATTATGATTATGAAAACATGGTGAATGTTCAAAATAGACTGACATCTCTGGAGGAGCAATGGGCAGCTATTGAGCAGAGAAACCAGAGTTTCATGGAAGTCCTTTTGAGTAGGAATGCTGTGCACAGACGAGTCCTCATGGCTCCCCTGATGTGCAGCAAGGTGCTGTCAAGCCACTTGCCAGCACTGAAGTGGGGCTGACCCATGAGAGGGATGTTGATGGCATACAAGAAGGAAGTGGGGGCTCCTCTCCAAGCACTCACACTCCCATACCACTGAGTAGCCCTCGGTCAGAGCCCCTCCAGAGTCTTCACCCAACTGAGATGGGCGTCTCAGCCCCTGCACAGCTGCAGGAGGAGCAGACTGTTGCCGAGCCCTCACAGGTTCACAAACCCAGAGGACGCCCGCCAAAGGTGTCGAAGCAGGAGCAGCATGAAAGTGAGCAAGGTGCCTCCACATCTGCTGAAGCCACAGGGGAAGCACCACATAGAAGCATGCATAAGAGGAAGATAAAACACAATTAGTCACAAGGGTAGTCACTTGGGTGTTCTGTTCTGTTGTTTATAATTTTTGACATTGTCATCCTTTTGTGAATGGATTAAACAGAAGTGATGGCAAACAGTTGAAGCTCTGGCCTATGTGATCTTGGAAATGGAAGCTCCACATTGAGGGCTTAGGGTGACTTGCATTTGTAATGATGGTGGTCAGAGTAATAGGAACCCACAAGTTCTTGTCCATTGTCTATGGTGTGATAAGAAGGTGCCAGCCACATGTGTTTGATTCGTCTGCCTAAGCGAATCTGGCAAATATTAGTGCATCCTTTGCATCCGGGCAGCAATGTGCTCGCGTGCTGCTGCAGCTGGCTCATGCGCCTCCGCAAGGTCTTCGGCCACCTCCTCCTTCTCCTCCTCCTCATCTGAGGAGACTATGCGCTGAGCCACTTGCTCCTCAGCCAGCTGCAAGCCACGATGCTGTGCGAGGTTGTGCAGTGCACAGCAGACCACATGATTCTGGAGACCCTGGCTGCTGAATACTGTAGGGCTCCACCTGATCTGTCAAGGCATCTGAATCGCATCTTCAGCAAGCTGATGGTGTACTCGATGATGGATCTGGTTGAAATGTGGCTGGCATTGTAGCGCTTCTCAGCTTCTTTCGATGGCCTCCTCAATGGCATCATCAGCCACGTCTTCAGGGGATAGCCCTTGTCTCCAAATAGCCACCCGGAAAGTTGGTTTGGCGGATTGAAGAGCGGAGGCACACTAGACTGCTGCAGGATGAACGAGTCATGACAACTGCCAGGTTACTTTGCGCAAACATGCAAAATGTCCTTCCTACACACCAGCTGCACGTTGAGGGACTGGAAGCCCTTGTGGTTGACAAAAACAGCTGGGTTGTGATGGGGAGCCCTAAGGGCCAATGTGTGCAGTCTACGATGCCCTGCACCCTTAGCAAGCCTGCCATATTTGCAAAGCCACCCGCACGCGCGGTTACACTTGCTTCATCTGTCGAGAAGTGTATGTAATTCTGCGCCTTGGCAGAGGGCACCGGTTACCTGCAAGTGTGTGCGGCTGACTGGGAGATGCCACTGATGTCTGCTGATGATCCCTGGAAGGACCCTGAAGCAAAAAAATTGAGAGCGGTGGTGACTTTGACAGCCACTGGTAAGGGGTGTCCACCCGCTCCTCTGGGCTCCAGATGTTGGTGCAGCATTGCGCATATGTCACCGACCACCTCTCACGAAAGTCTCAGCCTCCTTTGGCACTGCTGCTCAGTCATGTTGAGGAAGATCATCCTCGGCCTGTAAACCCTGTGTTGGGGGTATCTCCGACGGCGACGTGCATCCCTGCGCTGACACCTTCTGCCCTGTGCAGCATCAGGTGGCTGAGCAGGAGGTTGACGCTCCTGCTGCTGGTGCTGCTGTTGTTCCTGGTTCTGCTGCTGCTGCGGCTGCTCTTCCTCCAAATCTGAGGACCAGGATGAAAGGAAATAAATGCTGCTGGTAGATATCTCTGTTGAAGACGCGCTCAGTCAATGTGGGGAGAGGTTTTTCCCAGGAGGTCACAGTGGAGATGGATCTCAGCTTCACCACTTCCAAGATCAGTAGACTTGCAAAAAGTTTTCCAAGACCTGAAAAAACAAAGTGCTGCCACCTGCAACTGAGCCTTGTTGAGAGCTCCGTTTTTATGCTGGAGCTGGAGCTGTAAACAAGGCAGCCACTTGTGAACCTGACACAGTTAGTTAGCGTGGTTTGGGAACAGCGTGCAACACGCAGAAAAAGTGGTAAAATGTTAAACGGCTGTCAAAATGGCATTATACAGGCAGTTAACAAGCAGTTAACGGCCTTCAGTGCCTATCCTGCCGCTTGGTGGCGGGACCGAGCGAGAGTCTGGGAGCCCGCCTTTGGCAAATTTGCGTGGAGGCGGGTTGACGGCGGGATCGGAACCCGCTGTCATTTTTTGCTTTTTTGCCACCTGACCCACCTCCAAACCCGACTCCTGAGGGCGGAAAAATCGCGGCCAAAGTATTTGTTTAATTTCTCAGCCATTTCCTTATTCCCCATTATAATTTCTCTTGTCTCAGCCTGTAAGGACCCACATTTACTTTCGCTAATCTTTTCCTTTTTACATACCTATAGAAGCTTTTACAATCTGTTTTTATGTCTCTTGCTAGTTTACCCTCATATTCTATTTTCCCTTTCTTTATCAATTTCTTTGCTGAATTCTAAAATCCTCCCAATCCTCAGGCTTACTACTCTTTTTGGCAACATTATAAGCCTCTTCCTTTGAACTAATACTATCTTTAACTTCTCCTATTAGCCACGATTGGATCACTTTTCCTGTGGGGTTTTTGTGCCTTAAAGGAATGTATATTTGTTGTAAAGTATGTATTAATTCTTTAAATGCTAATTCCTTACCTAAGGAAAGACATACTTGCCTGAGAGGGAGTGCAACAAAGGTTCACTAGACTGGTTCCTGGGATGGGGGGATTGTCCTATGAGGAGAGATTGAGTAGACTAAGACTATATTCCCTAGAGTTTAGAAGAGTGAGAGGTGATCTAGTTGACACATATAAAATTCTTAAGGGGCTTCACAGGGTAAATGCTGAGAAAATGTTTCCCCTGGCTGGGGAATCTAGAACACGGGGTCACAGTCTCAGAATAAGGGGTCGGCCATTTAGGACTGAGATGAGGAGAAAATTCTTCACTCAAAGGGTTGTGAATCTTTGTAATTTGCTACCTCAGAGAGCTGTGGATGCTCAGTCATTGAGTATATTCAAGGCAGAGGTCGGTAAATTTTGGGGAACTAAGAGAATTAAGGGATATGGAGATAGTGCAGGAAGGTGGAGTTGAGGTCGAAGATCAGCCATGATCTTGTTGAATGGCAGAGTAGGCTCGAAGGGCCAAATGGCCGACTCCAGCTCCTATTTCTTATGTTCTTATGTTCTCTCAGTGAACAAATTTCTCCTCATCTCAGTCTTAAATGGCCGACCCCTTATCCTGAGACTATGCCCCCTAGTTCTAGACTCTCCAGCCAGGGGAAACAACCTCTCAGCATCTACCCTGTCAATCCCCCTCAGAATCTTATATGTTTGAATGAGATCGCCTCTCATTCTTCTAAACTCCAGAGAATATAGGCCCATCCTACTCAATACTTTTGCATGCTGTTCTTGTTGACCACTATGGAAGTTAAAGTAACAATGAAAGCAGTTTGAATTTACCACAGGGCCTTTCCAAAGACATAACACAGCTGTTTTGAAGCAGAAAATGTTTCATTCAAGAAATAGCAGGCTCGAGTCGTATTTCAGTTTCCATGAAAGGAGAGGCTCGACACATAGCAAGGTGGTAGAATTTTTATA
The DNA here is from genome assembly GCF_052327205.1 of Somniosus microcephalus. Lineage (NCBI taxonomy): Eukaryota > Metazoa > Chordata > Chondrichthyes > Squaliformes > Somniosidae > Somniosus > Somniosus microcephalus. The sequence goes on along the minus strand of NC_140993.1, from coordinate 22,802,695 downwards.
CATGTACAGGATTTCCTCAAATGCACAGCCAAATATGGACAGAAAGAAAGACAGATCTGGCTTTTATTTCGCACCTTTCACGACCTCAGGACGTCCCAAAGCGCTTTACAGCCAATGAAGTACTTGTGAAGTGCAGTCACTGTTGTAATGTTATAAACGCGGCAGCCAATGTTACGCAAAGCAAGATCCCACAAAGAGCAATGAGGCAATGACCAGATAATCTGTTTTTAGAGATGTTGATTGAGGGGCAAATATTGGCCAGGACACCGGGGAGAACGCCCCTGCTCGCCTTCGAATAGTGTCCTGGGATTTTTTAGGTCCACCTGTGTCGTGTCTGGTACTATCCAAAAAGGCTAAGAGGAGATTTGACCGAGGTGTTTAAAATCAGGAATGGTTTAGATAGAGTAAATAAAGAGAAACTGTTTCCGATGGCTGAAGGGTGGATAACCAGAGGGCACAGATTTAAGGTGATTGGCAAAAGAACCAGAGGCGACATGAGGAGAATCTTTTTCACATGACGCGTGGTTAAGATTTGGAATGCGCTGCCTGATAGAGTGGTGGATATAGATTCAATCGTAGCCTTCAAAAGGGAATTGGATAATTTAATTGAAGGAGAAAAAGTTGCAGGGATATGAGGAAAGAGCGGGGGCGGTGGGGGAGTGGGACTAACGGGATTGCTCTTCGAAAGAGCTAGCGCGGACTCGATGGGCCGAATGTCCTCCTTCTGTGCTGTGCCATTCTATGATTCTGTTGTGGAAAGAAACCACTCGGAGTCATGGGTAGGCTGCGATACGAGAGAAACTTTATTACAAGCATGAAGGGGAGAGCCTTCAGCGTAACGAAGTCTCTCAAATTTACATTTGTTGTCGCAGTATATTTATACATAATCAATCTGCTACTGATAACTGTTCAACCGTTAATTACCGGTTACGTAGGCTTTGGCAGATGCTTCCCGCTATCTCAACTGTCCCGGATCCAAGGTCCTTACATCTGCCTTTCTGCAATTTTGTTTATCTTATCCAGTCTCCAGTTACCATTGGGCCCAGAACTTCGGGTCCCCACGGGTGAGTACGCACGGGGTACTCACGCGCAGGCTCAACGAAAGTGCCGGTTTCGTGCATGCACTGCGCATGCGCGGGAAACCGGCACTTCCGTTCCCCTGAAAGAAGGGGTTCAGAGGTGGAACGCATGCGCCGGAGAGGCAGCGCGTGCGCATCGAACTTACGTTTTTTTTCCAGGTTTTCCCGGGAAGGTAAGTCTCCAGAAGTTAGACATGTAAAAAGCAGCCGCAAGGACTGCTTTTAACAAGGTAAGTGGTGAATTAATTCAAATTAAAACATTTTTTCCACAGGTTTATTATTTTTAAATACTTTAAAGAAAGGTAAGTTTATTTTTAGCCCCGTTAGAAAATGTAATTAAATTTTTCAAAAATTTAAATTATTGTTATTTCATGTAATTTATAGTTATTTTAAAAATGTGATTTAGAAAAAAACAATTATTTGAGGTTTTAGTGATGTTTTGGGGCTTATAGTATTTATAGGTTTGACAGCTCTTCCTGTCAAACTTATGAATGAAGCATTCCCTGCTACCATTGGCTCTCCATGGATCCCAGGGGATGCATCGAACTATCTGCGCCCCTGGGATACGCAAGCACTGCGTGGCGGCAGTTGGAGCAGACCCAGGATCGCAATTCCACGCGGGCCCACAGCTCAATGGCCGGCGCGCAAGGTAAGTGCAGGTCGGGGGCTTGCACCCGCGGGAAGCCTCCGACCCGAATTTCTGGGCCAAAATCTTTGTTCATTGTTCCTGATTCAAAGTTTCATGGAGAAACTTTATTACAACTACTGCTACTGTTAAATGCTGACACTACGCTTTGGTCTGATTTTGGTCAAGCTTCCCATCATACCTTGCAGTTACAGTTACATTTTAATAGCATAACTTCGAACGCAACTATAATACACATTTAAAGGTTATCCAAACCTACAGGTTACCCTATCAGTCCCTCCTGTTGGCCCCTGGTCATATAATACACATTTAAAGGTTATCCAAACCTACATGTTACCCTATCAGTCCCTCCTGTTGGCCCCTGGTCATATAATACACATTTAAAGGTTATCCAAACCTACAGGTTACCCTATCAGTCCCTCCTGTTGGCCCCTGGTCAGACCTCATCTGACCTCAAGCGTCCCACTTTTCCCCAGTCTCTGAGAGTGACACCTTGGCTTCTGACACCGGGGCATATCCCCTATTTGACATCTTCACCACTTGCACCGCTTGGGATAACATCCATTTTAGATAGCAACAGATGCATATACTGATGTTAAGGATGAGCATGGAGGCGATGGCAGCTGCCAGTCTACCTATGTCCCACCGGTCAGGCTGTCTTTTGCCTGAGCCTATGGATGAAGGTCCCTGTCTTTTAGCTCCCAGCCTTCTAGCTGTTCTTTTGGTCAAGTCCACCTCTGCTCTTCCCCTAGTGATGGTCTGTTTACTCCGTGCAATGTATTCCATTGTGGCATTCAAGTCCTGTGCCACCGCCACCCTAGCGGCCCTCCCTGGTGTATCATCCACACTCAACTCGTCATCCCACCATGGGCTGAAGACCAGGCCAGGGAGGGTTCTGCCTGGTAGATGGAAATCTCCCAAGGTGAGAGAGTTTGAAACTTGAAGGCAAAACGTATGATTATTTGCACATACCAATCCTCCGTAGAGGTAGTTCTTCTCGTCGGTCAGAAAACACCACTGAGTCGGAGATGCCTGAATTGCCCTAAAGGCACCTTCCAGAGGCTCTACCATCACCACCACTGCTGAGCCCTCATCTATCGGTTTCAGGGTGTTACAGGTGCACACTATGTAGTGCTCTAATTCAGTACAGCACTCACCCGTGGTCATCAGGTGGGTGCCATTCTTGCCAGGTGCCCACCCGATATGCCGATTTGCCTCTGACCACTCCCAGAGACTCTACTTTACATCCCAACTGATATCTCCTATTCATATGCCCCTGTGGCATCATCATTAGAAATCTAAATGCATCCACAGTCCCCCCCCCACCTGCTGGTCAGGTTACCAAGAGCTCCTGTCTATCTTCCTCCCAGTTAATCAGATTGAGACTGCTGACTTCCTTCTGCGCAGGCCGGGGCACCGCCCCAAACCTGATGTCTTCAATGTCTGATTCAACGCTGTCAATCAAGTCCCGAGCCAGCATGTCACATGCTCGCCCCTTGGACTGTAAATCACTCGCCTTTATTACGGCTTTCCCTAGGACCTCTATACCTCTCTGTAACCAGGTTCCCTGCACTTCTACTGCCATAAGCGCATACTCCGTTCCTTGAGCTGTGAACCGCAGGCCCTTGGTGCTTTCCTGCACCACTCAGGAATCATAGCTATTCAGGTCTGTGATTTGCCATGAATGTAGGACCGAGTTGGCACTTCCAAACAAGCCCCCCACTTCCCCTAATATACTCCATCTCCGCCACCCCTTGGAGGCCCCTACTTCGGGGGCTATGCAGTCCTTATAATCTCTAAGTAATCGCTGCAATTTATGCTTTGCCCAAGTAATTGATGCTGGGTGATCACCACAATTGGCCTCTAACGCCGGCACTATACTGCTCAGGTTATAGGTTACTTCTAAAGTGACCATAGTTACATCATGTAACAGTGCCTTCGGGCCGCCGACCCTGATCATGCCATCCGTTGTTGGTGGCACCATGGTGGGACATCGTGACGGCTTTTGATATCCACATGTTGTTAAATCAAAGCATCTTATATCAGTGCATCCCAACCGCTTAAGAACATCACTACACAATTCTTGGCAATATTGTCCCTCAAGTCCTGGTTCCCAGATGAATGGGGGTAATTTAGTCCACCCTGCTATAATACTGATGGTACTGATGACCAAACCTATCATTTTTCCGCACTGCCCCTTGTGCAGCGAGCAGGAGTATAACCAACATTCCAGTCCCGTGGCATCATCATATATGCCAGTGACCGTTATATCTCCATCAGTATCCATGCTAGTTTGTAGTTGTGTATAATTGTCATTTCTGGGTCCGATAACAGGGATACAGACTGAGTTGAAGGAGTCTGCTTGCGTGGTGCCGGGACGGACCGCAAGTTCATATGACCAACCGCCCGGGGCGCCATATCCTGATCTTTCTCGTTGTGATGGGCAGGGAGGCCATTCCAATCGGACTGGTTGTCCGGAGGGTGGACAGTTCATGGTTGCTGCCACAGATAGGGTCCCAGTATCCTTGTCCCATATTATATTTGGGATTTTTTCCATACCTTGGTCGCATGGGTACGTGCGGTGACCCGGTCCGTGATCCATATATTGGGTTTCTTTACCCATTCCCCTTTCCCCCCCTGTGGCAGTTGCATGTATTGTCCTGGATGCAAACAAGTACTTTTATCGATGTGCACGGTGGGCGCCTCCCAAGCTACCGTAATTGTCAGGAGGGTGATCGCCGTCATGGCCGTCCACCAGGCCGCCATTGTGAGATAGGTTTATCTGAAACAAAGTAATTAAGAGATCTGCTGCTAGCTTTCCTGTTGGTAGAAACAGAATGTGAGTCATACGGCTTAACCTGGGACCAATGTTTCCACCTACCTCCCTTTCGTATGTCCAAACACACACACATATCGCTGGTCATTAGGACCGTGTAAGGCCTAGACCACCAAGGCGCCAGCCCCGGTTTGGACGGCACCCCTTTTACCATTACCCTGTCTCCCACGTTTGGGAGCCCCGATGACTCGGGTTCAGGCCCGCGCCTGTGTCGATCTGCCGCTTCTTGCTGCAGCTTTTCTTCCACTTTCATCCCTTGAAGCTGTTTACATAGCTCCGCTACATACCGTTCAATTCTATCCCTCAGCGACTCTGTTTCACTACACCCTTCTATCACCCCTTCTGGTAATCTCATAGCCCTCCCGGTCATTAATTCATATGGAGTCAGTCCAATTGTCCGGTGCCCGCAATCTCATTAATATGGTCGGGAGGACATCCACCCAGTTCTTACCCGTGCTCGCAATCGCTTTTGCTATAGCCGTTTTCAGGGTTCTATTCATACGTTCCACCATTCTGGAACTCTGAGGGTGGTAAGGTATGTGGAACCCCTGCTTTACCCCCAGTAATTGACATGCCATCTTCATGACCCTACCCGTAAAGTGGGTTCCCTGGTCAGAATCTATTTGTATGGGGACCCCCCACCGAGGTAGCATCTCCTCTGCCAAGATTCTTGCGGCCGTATCGGCGGTGCAATTTTGTGCTGGGAAGGCCTCTACCCAGCGAGTGAAGTGATCCATTATCACCAGGCAGTAGGTCTTTCCCCTACTCTTTGGAAGGGGACCCGTGAAATCGATTTGTAGGTTTTCCCATGATCCCTTCGGTCTCGGTTGATTTCCCATACAAACCTTTATCCCCTTTCCTGGGTTATACTGCGCACAGATCAGGCACCTCTGGCAGTGCTTTGTCATGTCCCTGCCTATGCCCGGCCACCACCAGCATCTCCTTAGTGAGTACAGCATCCCATGCTTTCCCTGATGTGTATCCCCGTGATAGATTTTGAGTAAATTCAGCCTGATACACTCGGGGGCTACCACCTGGTCTGCCCCTTCTAACTTCCATACCCCAGTCACATCTTCCTTTGCCCTGTGACTCTCCCATACCCCAGTCACATCTTCCTTTGCCCTGTGACTCTCCCATACCCCAGTCACATCTTCCTTTTCCCCGTGACTCTCCCATACTCCAGTCATATCTTCCTTTTCCCCGTGACTCTCCCATACCCCAGTCACATCTTCCTTTTCCCCGTGACTCTCCCATACCCCAGTCACATCTTCCTTTTCCCCGTGACTCTCCCATACCCCAGTCACATCTTCCTTTGCCTCGTGACTCTTCCATACCCCAGTCACATCTTCCTTTTCCCCGTGACTCTCCCATACTCCAGTCATATCTTCCTTTGACCCGTGACTCTCCCATACCCCAGTCACATCTTCCTTTGACCCGTGACTTTCCCTTACCCCAGTCACATCTTCCTTTTCCCCGTGACTCTCCCATACTCCAGTCACATCTTCCTTTTCCCCGTGACTCTCCCATACCCCAGTCACATCTTCCTTTGCCCCGTGACTCTTCCATACCCCAGTCACATCTTCCTTTTCCCCGTGACTCTCCCATACTCCAGTCATATCTTCCTTTGACCCGTGACTCTCCCATACCCCAGTCACATCTTCCTTTGACCCGTGACTTTCCCTTACCCCAGTCACATCTTCCTTTTCCCCGTGACTCTCCCATACTCCAGTCATATCTTCCTTTGACCCGTGACTCTCCCATACCCCAGTCACATCTTCCTTTGCCCCGTGACTCTTCCATACCCCAGTCACATCTTCCTTTGCCCCGTGACTCTTCCATACCCCAGTCACATCTTCCTTTGCCCTGTGACTCTCCCATACCCCAGTCACATCTTCCTTTTCCCCGTGACTCTCCCATACCCCAGTCACATCTTCCTTTGCCCCGTGACTCTTCCATACCCCAGTCACATCTTCCTTTTCCCCGTGACTCTCCCATACTCCAGTCATATCTTCCTTTGACCCGTGACTCTCCCATACCCCAGTCACATCTTCCTTTGACCCGTGACTCTCCCTTACCCCAGTCACATCTTCCTTTTCCCCGTGACTCTCCCATACTCCAGTCATATCTTCCTTTGACCCGTGACTCTCCCATACCCCAGTCACATCTTCCTTTGCCCCATGACTCTCCCATACCCCTGTCACATCTTCCTTTGCCCCGTGACTCTTCCATACCCCAGTCACATCTTCCTTTGCCCCGTGACTGTTCCATATCCCAGTCACATCTTCCTTTGCCCTGTGACTCTCCCATACCCCAGTCACATCTTCCTTTGCCCCGTGACTCTTCCATACCCCAGTCACACCTTCCTTTGCCCCGTGACTCTCCCACACCCCAGTCACATCTTCCTTTGCCCTCTTCCTTTGCCCCGTGACTCTCCCATACCCCAGTCACATCTTCCTTTGCCCCATGACTCTCCCATACCCCAGTCACATCTTCCTTTGCCCCTTGGCTCTCCCATACCCCAGTCACATCTTCTTTTGACCCGTGACTCTCCCTTACCCCAGTCACATCTTCCTTTGCCCCGTGGCTCTCCCATGCCCCAGTCACATCTTCCTTTGCCCCGTGACTCTCCCATACCCCAGTCACATGTTCCTTTGCCCCTTGGCTCTCCCATACCCCAGTCACATCTTCCTTTGTCCCGTGACTCTCCCATACCCCAGTCACATCTTCCTTTGCCCCGTGACTCTCCCATACCCCAGTCACATCTTCCTTTGCCCCTTGGCTCTCCCATACCCCAGTCACATCTTCCTTTGCCCCTTGACTCTCCCATACCCCAGTCACATCTTCCTTTGCCCCGTGACTCTCCCAAACCTCTCTCTCTTCCTTTGACCTATCTTTGGGCAGTTGCACCATATTTACTTCCTCTGGTCCGATGGCGCAAGCTGCCACCGGGGCCGGAGAAGGTGGCATATTTTCAGCGGCCTCTTTAGCCATCATGTCAGCCCATTCGTTTCCTTTCTGTATCCAATCGCCCCCCTTCTGATGTGCTTTTACCTTGACTACTGCTCCCTCCAGTGGGAGCCCTGCAGCCTCCACCAGAGCCTTTACTAGCACTTCATGTTTAATGTGACCACCCTGAGGATGTTATAAACCCCCTTCGAGCCCATGAGGCCATATAATCATGGACTATGTCGAACGTGTACCAACTATCGGTGTAAATATTCACTCGTTTCCCTTGACAAGCCCATAATGCTTCAATAAGAGCTACTAGTTCCGCTACCTGGGCGGAGTCCCCTCCTTCCAGAGCCCCTTGTCGGACCACCCGACCATCCTTCCTCACGACTGTCCATCCCGTATGGGGTGTACCACTTCTAAATTTCCTAGAACCATCGACAATCATTACTTCACACTCCCCTTCAAGTGGGCTATCTTTTACCCCACAACATTCCTCATCCTCTACCGTTAGCTCACACTGATGTTCTTCTCCTTCAGTTAATCTGCCGCCTGCAGGGTTTAATCCACCGCCTTTAACAATCTGTACGGACTTATCCTTTGGGATAAGTACCGCTTCCCACGCTGTTCTTCGGCTATCTGATACTGCTCTTAACCTTCCAGTATTAAGTAACTCTACCAGCGTGTGTTGGGTGAGCAAGATCAATTGTCTGGCCATCACCACCGGTTCACTCGCCTGGACCGCCCAAGCGGCGCAGTCCAGTGCTGCCACGCAGCAGGGGAATCCCACCGCTACCGCGGATTGCCGCGTTGAGTAATAGGCCACGGGCTGGTGGCGGTAACCGTGGGTTTGATTCACTACTGCATTATAAAATCCCCCCTCACCATCGCAATTAATGTGAAAGGGTTTTGACATATCCGGGAGACCCAGTGCCGGGGCCGAGGTTAGAGCGAGTTTAATCATTCTGTATGTCTTTACTTGCTCCCGTTCCCAGTCCACTGATTCTAGCGGGGCCTTACCCCCTTTTATCAAATTCTGTATTGGTGCTGTAATCACCGCAAAATTAGGTATAAAATTCCTGCAGTAGTTGAACAACCCCATTACCTTCCGGACCCCCCGTACATTAACCAGACGAGGCATCTCACTAATTGCCTGTCTCCGATCTTCCGACATAGCTTTGTGTCCTTGCGTAATTGTGTGTTCTAGGTACTGCACTGTCCCCTGCCTGATTTGTGCTTTCTTCGGACTAATCTTCAATCCTTGAGTGATTGTGTGTCCGAGGTACTGCACTGTCCCCTGCCCGATTTGTGCTTTCTTTGGACTAATCTTCAATCCTTGTTTCTGAAGGGCCTCTAGTATGTACACCAAGGCACCACAGTGCCCCTTTTTGGAGGTAGATGCGATCAGTAAACTGTCCACGTACTGGAGCACTGTACTCCCGTACGGGGTCAATTCCACGCCGGCCAAAGCTTGGGCCATTGCTTTGTGGAATATAACGGGGCGATTGTGGAATCCCTGTGGCAGCCGGGTCCAATTATACTGCTGGTCTGCAACAGTGAACGCAAACTTGCTTTGTGACTCTGGAGCCAAAGGAGACTCCAAAATCCATTAGAAACATCCAATACCGTAAAAATGTTATGTTCTGGGCTTAGACCATTGAAAATTGTTGCCGGGCTCGCTACAATTGGGTGCAGTCTCGGGATGCATTTATTTAGCGCAGTATAATCTATCGTAAGATGCCAGGAGTCATCCTGTTTCCTAACCGGCCATATTGGGGAGTTCGTCGCTGAAGTGGTCATTTTTAATATACCCTCCTTCAGTAGTTCCTGAACTATTGCCTGCACCGCTGATCTCGCCTCTGGTTTAATAGGATATTGTTTATGTGGTTTGTGAGTTTCCCCCTCGACCATGACGGGTGTCATATCTGTAATGATATCAGCAAATAGTGATGATATTTGTCTGTGTTTGATTACTTATGCCTTACAGCATGTTTGTCTGTGTTCGATTGCTTGTGTCTGAGCAGCAGAGGTCATGTGACGCAGACAAGCAGGCTGAGCTTTTAGTTTCACTTTAGCTGCAGCTCAAGCATGGTGTGTCCTAAAAGCTGTATGAATTCTTGAACAAACCTTAGATTAAAAGTCATTCTCTTTTAGAAATGTCTCATCATTGAACCCACAAAGAAATCAATACATGGTGTCAGAAGTGGATGAAAGAGAATCGGAAAAAAATCGAAAAAAAAAAATCAAAAAAAAAAAAAAATCGGAAGTTGAATCAGCTCTCCACAGATTAGCAAGCCAAAAGAGAAAATCGTTACTTATCTTGGAGAATAGCTAACAAAGTGAAAAAATGGAAGGATTACACCCACCAGTGATGCTTCAGTTGTCAGGTAATGTGGCTGAAAATTGGAAAAAGTTCAAACAGCATTTGGGGTTGTATTTAGCGGCAATCGGAGCTGACGAGAAAAGTGATAAACAGAAATCGTCTGTGTTCTTACATGTCGTGGGTGATGAAGCACTCGAGGTGTATAATAACTTCACATTTGATGTTGATGGAGACAAAATGAAGCTAGATAAAATAATGGAACAGTTTGAGGCCTACTGCATACCTAAACACAACGTGACCTTTGAGAGGCACAAATTTTTCACATGTGTACAGAAAATCGGCGAGACTATTGATCAGTATGTGACTGAACTGAGAAACCAAAGCAAATCGTGTGAATTTGGGGGACTGACAGACTCGCTGATAAAAGACAGACTGGTGTGTGGTATTCCAGATAATGGTCTAAGGGAAAGACTGCTAAGAGAGCAAGATCTAGACCTGGGAAAAGCCATAGCACTGTGTAGGGCTACAGAGACTGTGAAGTTGCAGGCAAAGGAGCTGTTCAGTGACAGTAGCTGCAACGTGGATGCAGTGAGAAAGAATGGATACAAACCGTTTAACAAAGAGAGTGCCAATGTGAAAAAAGAGGCGTGGCCAGCAAACGAAAATGAAAGGGTCAATCGGAAGTCATGTAGTCGATGCGGTACACAGCATCCACCAAGAAAGTGTCCAGCATATGGTAAAACATGCAATAGATGCAACAAAAACAACCATTATGCCCGTTGCTGTAAGAACCAAGCGCAACAAAGCAAGGTCCATACAGTAGATGAAAGTGAGATAGAGGAATTCCATGTAGATGTTGTGTCTGAAAACAAAAAAGAAGAAAGAGACTGGATGTTGACACTAAAAGTGAATGACATACACATTCCATTTAAATTGGATACTGGAGCACAAGTTAATGTGATATCAGAGACCGATTTTAAGAGAATTAGACTCAGACCAAAGTTACATGGAATACAAGTGAAAGTGACCGGATACTCAGGTACTGATATACCAGTGAAAGGAAAATGCATTGTCAAAGTGACACACAAGGGCAGAGAGCACACGCTAGCATTAATCGTGGTGCCAAAGGATGTGCAAGCCATACTAGGTTTAAAAGCCTGTGAGAGACTGAACCTGGTAAAGAGAGTCCTCGTTGTGGAAAGCGAAGGAGAGACAGTCTATGATGAACTCATGAAAGAGTACAAAGACCTATTTAAGGGTCTAGGCTGCATTCCAGGAGAACACACGATCAGAGTAGATAAAAGGATGACACCGGTCATACATCCATGCAGAAAAGTTCCGTTTGCTCTTCAAAAGCAACTGAAGGCAGAGTTGGACAGGATGGAAAGCCTGAACGTGATTCAGAAGATAGATGAGCCAACTGAGTGGGTGAGTTCCCTCGTCGTAGTGGACAAAAAGAATGGAAAGCTCAGAATTTGCCTGGATCCAAGAGATCTAAACAGAGCAATAAAGAGAGAGCACTTCAAGCTTCCTACACGTGAGGAAATCATGGCACAGTTTGCAAATGCAAAATATTTCAGCAAGTTAGATGCATCCTCAGGATTTTGGCAGATGAAATTGGACGAAGCAAGTTCAAGACTGTGCACGTTCAACAGTCCATTTGGCAGATACAGATTCCTAAGGTTACCATTTGGCATTGCCTCAGCTCCTGAAGTGTATCACAAAACAATTCATATGATCTATGAGCACCTGGAGGGAGTTGATACATCAATGGATGACATCATAGTATGGGGAACCATGAGAACTGAGCATGACGAGAGACTGAAAAAAGTGCTGGAAGCAACAAGGAAAACAAACCTGAAGCTGAATAGAGAGAAATGCCAGCTCGGGGTGACAGAGCTGACATTCGTGGGAGATATCCTTAGCAGTGAGGGCATCAGACCAGATCCCAGAAAGGTGTCCGCCATTGAGAATATGCCAAAGCCACAATGCAAAAAGGACGTGCAGAGGTTTAATGGAATGATCAGTTACATGGGTAAATTCATATCCAACCTCTCAGAAAAGATGGCGCCGCTGAGAAGACTAACTGAAAAGAACATAGAATGGGAATGGAATCATGAGCATGAGAAGTCATGGAGCGATCTAAAGAAACTGCTCACAGAGGAACCAGTTCTGAGGTTTTATGACCCAGCGAGACCCATCAAGATATCATCAGATGCATCACAGAGTGGGCTCGGTGCCGTTCTTCTGCAAAAATATGACGACTGGCAACACATTGCATATGCATCGCGCTCAATGACAGACGCGAAGACGCGATATGCTCAAATAGAAAAGGAACTGCTCAGCATCACATACACCTGTGAAAGATTTCACCAGTTTGTGGCAGGACAAGCAATCAGTGTAGAGACTGACCATATGCCCTTGATTGCATTGTTCCAAAAGCCACTAAATAACTGTCCACTTAGAATACAAAGAATGATGATCAGGCTGCAACGCTATACACTGAATGTTGCGTACACACCGGGTAAGCTGATGTATACAGCAGACACGTTGTCCAGAGCTGCAGACCCAAGTGAGCCTGCAAACACCACAATGGATGAAAAAGTGAACGCCTACGTGGACATGATCACAAGTGCACTGCCCATAGCCGATGCAAAAATGGAGCTCATAAAGACTGAGACAAACACAGATGAAACAATGAGACGACTGAGGAAAAGCACCTTGAATGGATGGCCCAACATGAAGCAAGACTGCTCACCTGACATAGCAGAGTACTGGAACTGCAGGGAGAAACTATCAGTGGTCGAAGACATCATCTACAAAGGAAGTAAAATAGTTATCCCAAAGAGTCTGAGAAAAGAGTTGTTAAAAAAGATCCATGGAGGACATCTGGGAATTGAAAAGTGTAAGAAAAGAGCACGAGAGGTGATGTACTGGCCACGAATGAACCAAGATGTGACAAATGAGGTGTCAAACTGCACAATAGGCCTGAAATATCGAGCAAGCAATCCGGTAGAACCACTAAAGCCACACCCAGCACCAGACAGACCTTACCAGAAGGTAGGCGCTGACCTATTCATATGTCAAGGGAAGGACTATCTTGTCGTCACAGACTATTACTCCCTGTATCCAGAGGTTTGTAGACTGTACACCACCACTGCAGAAGCTGTGATAAGAAGTATGAAAGCCATATTCTCCAGACATGGCGTGGCAAGCGAGGTCTTCACAGACAACGGACCCCAGTTTAACAATGCAAATTTCCGACACTTTGCCAAAGAGTGGGACTTTGTCCACACAACGTCAAGTCCTCACTATCCACAGTCCAATGGACTAGTGGAAAAATCGGTCCAGACAGTGAAAAGACTGATGTACAAGGCAAAAGACAGTGGAACTGACTTCTACCAAAGCATGCTTGTATACCGCACAATGCCGCTTGAGTGTGGTATGTCACCAGCCCAACTCCTGATGGGACGTCGGCTAAGGTCAAACCTACCCATCCCGGAGAACCTCCTGAAAACAAAAGAGGGGGAGAAAGTGAGGAAGTTCAAAGAACAACAGAAAGAAAAGCAAAAGTACTATTATGACAGAGGAACACAAAACCTACCTGAACTCCACACTGGTGACCAAGTAAGGTTCAAAGACAAAACAAACACATGGACGGAGAAGGGAACTGTCCTGAGTGAAGTTCAACCAAGATCATACACCATTCAGACAGGTGAGGGTGCTGTTCTGAGAAGAAATTGTCGAGATCTTCTCATGGAACCAGCCACAGCAGGTCAAGAGACTGATACTGTTGAACAACCTGATCACACAGCTGAGAACCAATCATCTGAGGCAACAACTCAGATTCAAGGACAGTCAATCAGAAAATCCTCAAGACACGTGAAGCCTCCTGAGAGACTCATTGAGCAAATTTAAGGACTATTGTTATAGAAGGAAGTAATGTTATCTTATTCTTTCTTCAAGTTCTAGTGTATTGACATATTTCATGTGAACACACAAAGCAAGGGTAAAAAACCTTGATCATGATAATGATAATGTAAATTCATTAAATGTTACAGTTAAAATGCAGATTAATACAAAGAAAACATGTTGTTAGTTAAAAGTAAAATACTTTTGTTTTAAGAAAGGGAGATGTAATGATATCAGCAAATAGTGATGATATTTGTCTGTGTTTGATTACTTATGCCTTACAGCATCTTTGTCTGTGTTCGATTGCTTGTGTCTGAGCAGCAGAGGTCCTGTGACGCAGACAAGCAGGCTAAGCTTTTAGTTTCACTTTAGCTGCAGCTCAAGCATGGTGTGTCCTGAAAAGCTGTATGAATTCTTAAACAAACCTTAGATTAAAAGTCATTCTCTTTTAGAAATGTCTCATCATTGAACCCACAAAGAAATCAATACAATATCGACCTTCCCGCAATCCTGTTTATGTGTAGCCCATACCTCTGGAAATTGGCAACACACAAGCCCAAAGACGTCCTCAGCCGCCCAGTCCCATGGCAGATGCAGTATACTGTGGATAAATGCGAGGTTATCCACTTTGGTGACAAAAACAGAAAGGAAGAATATTATCTGAATGGCAATAGATTGGGAGAAGGGGAAGTGCAACCAGTCGCTGAAGGTAAGCATGCAGGTGCAGCAGGCGGTTAAGAAGGCAAATGGTATGTTGGCCTTCGTGGCGAGAGGATTCGAATACAGGAACAAGGATGTCTTGCTGCAGTTGTACAGGGCCTTGGTGAGATCACATCTTGAGTGATGTGCCTCAATAAATCCGAGACTCGATGTTAGCGAAAGAAAACAAGGCTTTTATTGACTTAGAAGGTAACACACAGAGGAGAATGTATCTTCCATCCAGAGGTCTGCCATACTGGATGTGCTGCAGGCTGGGCCAGCTTACATAGGAGCCAGGTATGGGCGGAGCCCGACACACAGTACAATACAATGGAAATGAAACTGAAACCAACCACAGTCACAGGCAGAGAAATACTGATGAGTGATATTTCATCACATTCACCCCTTCTATAGATTTAGTCTGTTCGGGGGTTTGATAGTCCTCTGCGACCGACGTGGCTGTTGTGGTGCCGCGGGTGTCGGCTGGGTGTCCCCGGTGGCCTCCTGGGTCTCTGCCGGGGGTGCCGCCAGGGTTGTTGAAGGGGTAGTTGGTGGGGGTACAGTTGGTCGATGTTCTACCGGGGGTGATGAAAGAGTAGTGGGTGGGTAAGAGTTGCTGTGGTCGTTGTTGCTGCTGTTGTCATGGTTGTTGTCGTTACCGGCTGGGGCGACGTCTTTTATGGACACGGTGTCCTCCCTTCCGTCGGCGTGCCGGACATACGCGTATTGGGGGTTGGCGTGGAGTAGGTGCACTGACTCCACGAGAGGTTCCGTCTTGTGGCCCCTCACATGCCTTCGCACGAACACCGGACCTGGGGTGGAGAGCCATGACGGCATGGATACGCCTGAGGTGGATTTCCGGGGAAAGACAAACATTCGCTCGTGAGGCGTGGCATTAGTGGCAGTACACAATAGCGACCGTATCGAATGGAGCACATCTGGGCGGACTTCCTGCCAGCGGGAGATAGGGAGGCCTTTGGTCCTTAGAGCTAGAGTGACTGCTTTCCATACTGTCCCGTTCTCTCGCTCCACTTGACCGTTACCCCGGGGGTTGTAGCTGGTGGTACGGCTCGTGGCGATCCCCCTGGACAGCATGTACTGGCGTAGCTCTTCACTCATGAAGGACGCCCCCCTATCCGTATGGATGTAGCTCGGCATACCGAACAGGCAGAACAGGCTGTTGAGGCATTTAATGACCGTGGCGCTGGTCATGTCTGGGCAGGGGAAGGCGAATGGGAAACGAGAGTATTCGTCCACAATGTTCAGGAAGTAAACATTGCGGTCGACGGACGGGAGGGGGCCCTTGAAATCTAAGCTCAGCCGCTCAAAGGGCCGTGCAGCTTTGATTAAGTGGGCTCTACCTGGGCGGTAGAACCGAGGCTTGCACTCAGCGCAAGTGCGACAGTTCCTGGTCAGGGACCGAACTTCCTCAATCGAGTAGGGTAAGATCACGCTCGCACATAAATTCTTCATGATTAATACTTTAAAATTATCGTATACAGTTCCGTTAACGGACAATTGTACCATGCAGTAACCCATAATGGTCGATGTCTGGGTTTTATCAGCCATAGAGATGGTACCCCGAGTAGGGACCACCTTTAGGGAGAGTTGTTGTACCAGTTCAGGGTGGATAAAACTCTCCGTGCTTCCACTGTCAATTAAACATTTAACCCTGCACCCGTTTACCTCGATGTCCACCATTGATTTGGATAGCGGGTGCGGCCTGGTCTGGTCCACTGTGACCGATGCCACTGTAGGGCCCTGATCGAGACAAGATGGCATCCACGCTGTCTGCTCACAAGATGGCGGACCCCACGAGGTCGGGCAAGATAGCGTCCAAGATGGCCGCTCCCACGGCGCACACGTGGCGGTGGCGGGTTTTCCGGCGGGGTTCCCTCTGCACACCTTCCCGAAGTGCCCCTTCTTACCGCACTTAAAGCAGGTGGTGCCTTTCGCCGGGCACAGGTTTCTGGTGTGCTTCGGCTGCCCGCAGAAGTAGCAGTTGGGCCCCCGACGCGTCGCGGCTGTCGTAGGGCTTCTGGGGGGAGAGCGGGGCCCCGACGGTGTCGGGCTGCCGGGCGGGGAAGATGCCTTCCAAGATGGCAGCACCCTTGGTGCACACGTGGCGGCGTGGACGGCGCGGGCTGAAGAGTAGGCGTCCGAGTTTCCCTGGGCCACATCCAGGGATCGTGCTGTGTCCGCAGCCTGTTTCAGGTCCAATCCCGTTTTTTCCAGCAGTCTCTGCCGGATGTAAGTGGAGCTGAGGCCTGTGATAAAGGCATCGCGAACAAGCTCATCAGTGTACACTGCGGCTTTTACATCTTGGCACTTGCAGTCTTTGCCAAACGTTTTCAGGGTGCCTAGGAACTCCTCCACCGATTCCCCAGGTCGCTGTGCGCGCGTAGCGAGCAGATGCCTAACATACACCTCATTCGTAGGCTGCTGGTAATGCGCCTTTAAGATGTCGCAGGCGGCTGGGTACGTGTCGGCATCTTGGATGAGGGGGTAAACCCGGTGGCTTACCCAATTCCGCAGAATTCCGAGTTTCATACTCGCAGCGTCCGTAGCGTCTTTGACGGCTGCGGAATTGTCCAGGAAGAATTCCATACACATAAACCAGTGTCCAAAGCGTGCTGATGCATCCGAAGCATGCTGGTCCAAATCCAAACATTCAGGTTTCAAGAGTTGATCCATTGTGTTGAAAATTAAGTCAATAAAATTGATGTGCCTCAATAAATCCGAGACTCGATGTTAGCGAAAGAAAACAAGGCTTTTATTGACTTAGAAGGTAACACACAGAGGAGAATGTATCTTCCATCCAGAGGTCTGCCGTACTGGATGTGCTGCAGGCTGGGCCAGCTTACATAGGAGCCAGGTATGGGCGGAGCCCGACACACAGTACAATACAATGGAAATGAAACTGAAACCAACCACAGTCACAGGCAGAGAAATACTGATGAGTGATGAATGGAATATTTCATCACATTGAATATTGGGTGCAGTTTTGGTCACCTTATCTGAGAAAGGATGTTCTTGCCATGGAGGGAGTGCAGCGAAGATTCACCAGGCTGATACCTGGGATGGCAGGAATGACTTATGAGGAGAGATTGTGTCGATTGGGCTTATACTCATTGGAGTTTAGAAGAATGAGAGGGGATCTCTGTGATGAAATATATTCCATTCATCACTGCCTGTGACTGTGGTCATTTTCAGTGTCATTTCGCTTCCCCCAGTCCTCATTGTATTATGTATTGGAATGTGCTGGAATGTGCTGTGTGTAGGGCTCCGCCCATACCTGGCCCCTTTTGTAAGCTGGCTCAGTCTGGCCTCAGCCTCCAGAAGGAAGACATCTCTCTCTTTTACGTGTTACTTTCTAAGTTAATAAAAGCCTTGTTTTGTTTCGCTAACATCGAGTCTCGGAACTTATTGAGGCACATCAATTTTATTAACTTATTTTTCAACACTATGGACCAACTCCTGAAACCCGAACGTTTGGATTTGGATCAACATGCTCCGGGCGCATCAGCACGCTTCGGACACTGGTTTGAGTGTATGGAATTCTTCCTGGACAATTCCGCAGCCGTCAAAGACGCTACGGACGCTGCGAGGATGAGACTCGGAATTCTGCGGAATTGGGTAAGCCATCGGGTTTACCCCCTCATCCAAGACGCCGATACGTACCTGGCCGCCTGCGACATCTTAAAGGTGCATTACCAGCAGCCTACGAATGAGGTGTATGCTAGGCATCTACTCGCTACTCACGCACAGCGACCTGGGGAATCGGTGGAGGAGTTCCTAAGCATCCTGAAAATGCTTGGCAAAGATTGTAAGTGCCGAGATGTAAAAGCCGCAGTGTACACCGATGAGCTTGTTCACGATGCCTTTATCACAGGCCTCAGCTCCACTTACATCCGGCAAAGACTGCTGGAAAAAACGGGGTTGGACCTGAAACAGGCTGCGGACACCGCGCGGTCCCTGGATGTGGCCCAGAGAAACTCGGACGCCTACTCTTCAGCCCGCGCCGTCCACGCCGTCACGTGCGCACCGAGGGCGCCGCCATCTTGGAAGGCATCTTCCCCGCCCAGCAGCCTGACACCGGCGGGGCCCAGCTCTCCCCCCAGAAGCCCTACGACAGCTGCGACGCGTCAGGGACCCAACTGCTACTTCTGCGGGCAGCCAAAGCACACCAGAAACCTGTGCCCGGCGAAAGGCACCACCTGCTTTAAGTGCGGTAAGAAGGGGCACTTCGGGAAGGTGTGCAGAGGGAACCCCGCCGGAAAACCAACCGCCGGAAAACCCGCAACCGCCGCGTGTGCTCCGTGGGAGCGGCCATCTTGCACGCCATCTTGCCCGACCTCGTGGGGTCCACCATCTTATGAGCAGACAGCGTGGACACCATCTTGTATCGATCAGGGCCCTACAGTGGCATCGGTCACAGTGGACCAGACCAGGCCGCACCCGCTATCCAAATCAATGGTGGACATCGAGGTAAACGGATGCCGGGTTAAATGCTTAATTGACAGTGGAAGCACGGAGAGTTTTATCCACGATAGCAAAATACTGCAGATGTTGGAAATCCGAAATAACAACAGAAAATGCTGGAAAAACTCAGCAAGTCAGGCAACATCCGTGGAGAGAAATTTGAGTTGACGTTTCGGGTTTGACCCTTCTTCAAAACTGGAGAGAAAAGGAACTAGATCGAAGGCAGGGCTGCGATTGGACAAAAAAATAAAAGAACCAAAAGAAGTAAAAGAGATTAGAAGCTAGACGAGATGGTAATAGGCTGTGATTAGGTGTAAAGTGTACTGGCAGGGCAAAAGATAGCTGCCAGGTGTGAGAGAGAAACAAAAGGAAAGGGGGGGGGGGAAAGGAAAGGAGTGGAAAAATATAAGTGAAAATGAAATGGGGGCCGAGGTTATGATCTGAAATTGTTGAACTCGATATTGAGACCGGAAGGCTCCACGGATGTTGCCTGACTTGCTGAGTTTTTCCAGCATTTTCTGTTGAGAGTTTTATCCACCCTGAACTGGCACAGCAACTCTCCCTAAAGGTGGTCCCTACTCAGGGTACCATCTCTATGGCTGATAAAACCCAGACATCGACCATTCTGGGTTACTGCACGGTACAATTGGGCGTTAACGGAACTGTATACGATAATTTTAAAGTGTTAATCATGAAGAACCTATGTGCGAGCGTGATCTTGGGCCTGGATTTCCAGTGCAACCACCAAAGCATCACGCTCAAGTACGGTGGGTCCCAGCCGCCCCTCACAGTGTGCGGTCTGGCTACCCTGAAGGTAAAGCCACCTTCGCTATTCGCGAACCTTACCCCTAACTGCCGGCCAATAGCGACCAAAAGCAGGAGGTACAGCTGGGAGGACAGGCGGTTTATCGTGACCGAGGTAGACAGGCTCCTGAAAGAGCGCATTATTGAACGCAGCAACAGCCCGTGGCGCGCCCAAGTGGTAGTGGTAAGGGGTAGCGAGAAGAAACGGATGGTGATCGACTATAGTCAAACGATCAACAGGTACACCCAACTAGACGCCTACCCGCTACCCCGCATATCAGAAATGGTGAACCAAATCGCCCAATACCGGGTGTTCTCCACCATCGACCTCAAGTCAGCATACCACCAGCTCCCTATCAGACCAGAGGACCGCCCGTACACCGCCTTCGAGGCGAACGGACGCCTCTACCAATTCCTCAGAGTCCCCTTTGGGGTGACGAATGGGGTCTCGGTCTTTCAGAGGGAGATGGACCGCATGGTCGATGACCACCACTTGCAGGCAACCTTCCCCTACCTCGACAACGTCACCATCTGCGGCCACAATCAGCAGGATCACGATTCGAACCTCGAGAGGTTCCTGGAAACCGCACAAAAACTCAACCTCACCTACAACGAGGACAAGTGCGTTTTCAACACCACGCGCCTTTGCATACTAGGCAGCGTGGTGGAGAATGGGGAAATCGGACCAGACCCCGACCGATTGCGCCCCCTGCGGGAGCTGCCCCTGCCCAACACTCCCAAAGCCCTGAAAAGGTGCCTGGGGTTATTTTCTTATTATTCCCAATGGGTCCCCAACTACTCTGACAAAGCCCGCCCCCTCTTGAAAGCATCCTCTTTTCCGCTCTCTGCTGAGGCCCACGCCGCCTTCAAAAGCATTAAGCAGGATATTGAGCGGGCCACGCTACAGGCAGTGGACGAGAACACTCCATTTCAAGTGGAAAGTGATGCGTCTGACTTCGCCTTGGCGGCCACCCTCAACCAGGCGGGGCGGCCCGTAGCTTTCTTCTCGAGGACCCTCCAAGGCCCCGAGATCAGACACTCCTCCGTGGAAAAGGAGGCCCAAGCCATCGTGGAGGCAGTGCGCCACTGGCGCCACTACCTAGCCGGCAAACGCTTCACCCTACTTACCGACCAGCGGTCGGTAGCGTTTATGTTCAACAATAAACAGAGGGGGAAGATTAAAAATGATAAGATTCTTAGGTGGCGGATCGAGCTCTCCACCTTCGAGTACGACATCATTTACCAGCCAGGGGCCCTTAAAGAATCCCCTGATGCCCTCTCACGAGGGATGTGTGCCAGCGCCACCGGGGATTGGCTACAGACCCTCCACAACGACCTCTGCCACCCAGGGGTCACGCGGCTGTTCCACTTCATAAAGTTCCGTAACTTACCCTACTCGATTGAGGAAGTTCGGTCTCTGACCAGGAACTGCCGCACTTGCGCTGAGTGCAAGCCTCGGTTCTACCGCCCAGATAGAGCCCACTTAATCAAAGCTACACGGCCCTTTGAGCGGCTCAGCTTAGATTTCAAGGGCCCCCTCCCGTCCGTCGACCGCAATGTTTACTTCCTGAACATTGTGGACGAATACTCTCGGTTCCCATTCGCCTTCCCCTGCCCAGACATGACCAGCGCCACGGTCATTAAATGCCTCAACAGCCTGTTCTGCCTGTTCGGTATGCCGAGCTACATCCATACGGATAGGGGGGCGTCCTTCATGAGTGAAGAGCTATGCCAGTACATGCTGTCCAAGGGGATCGCCACGAGCCGTACCACCAGCTACAACCCCCGGGGTAACGGCCAGGTGGAGCAAGAGAACGGGACAGTGTGGAAAGCAGTCACTCTAGCTCTAAGGACCAAGGGCCTCCCTATCTCCCGCTGGCAGGAAGTCCTCTCGGATGTGCTCCATTCGATACGGTCGCTATTGTGTACGGCCACTAATGCCACGCCTCATGAACGTATGTTTGTCTTTCCCCGGAAATCCACCTCAGGTGTATCCATGCCGTCATGGCTCTCCACCCCAGGTCCGGTACTCGTGCGAAGGCATGTGAGGGGCCACAAGACGGACCCTCTCGTGGAGCCAGTACACCTACTCCACGCCAACCCCCAATACGCATATGTCCAGCACGCCGACGGAAGGGAGGACACCGTGTCCATAAAAGACGTCGCCCCAGCCGGCATCGACAACAACCATGGCAATAGCAGCGACAACGATCACAGCAATTCTTACCCACCCACTACTCTTTTCAACGATCACAGCAACCCTTACCCACCCACTACTCTTTCATCACCCCCGGAAGAACATCGACCAATGGCACCCCCACCAACTACCCCTTCAACAACCCTGGCGGCACCCCCGGCAGAGACCCAGGAGGCTACCGGGGACACCCAGCCGACACCCGCGGCACCACGTCGGTCGCAGAGGACTATCAAACCCCCGAACAGACTAAATCTATAGAAGGGGTGAATGTGATGAAATATATTCCATTCATCACTGCCTGTGACTGTGGTCGGTTTCAGTGTCATTTCCCTTCCCCCAGTCCTCATTATATTATGTATTGGAATGTGCTGGAATGTGCTGTGTGTAGGGCTCCGCCCATACCTGGCCCCTTTTGTAAGCTGGCTCAGTCTGGCCTCAGCCTCCAGAAGGAAGACATCTCTCTCTTTTACGTGTTACTTTCTAAGTTAATAAAAGCCTTGTTTTGTTTCGCTAACATCGAGTCTCGGAACTTATTGAGGCACATCAATCTCATTGAAACTTATAAAATTCTAACAGGACTAGACAGACTAGATGCAGGAAGGATGTTTCTGATGGCGGGGGAGTCCAGAACCAGGGGTCACAGTCTAAGGATAAGGGGTAAGCCATTTAGGACTGAGATGAGGAGAAATTTCTTCACCCAGAGAGTGGTGAACCTGTGGAATTCTCTGCCACACAGGGCAGTTGAGGCCAATTCATTAAATATATTCAAGAAGGAGTTGGATATATTTCTTGAGGCTAAAGGGATCAAGGGATATGGTGAGAAAGCAGGGACAGGGTACTGAATTTGGATGATCAGCCATGATCTCATTAAATGGCGGAGCGGGCTCGAGGAGCCGAATGGCCTACTCCTGCTCCTATCTTCTATGTTTCTATATTTCTATGTTACCCTATCAATTCTAAGATAGAAGATCCTGACATTACTGTAAAGTTCACCCATTGTTCTACAGAACAATCGACACCTACCAGATCCCTTACTCTCAGACACTGTGGGTACGCTACCTTGCCCTAACATCTCAGCACCATCTTCAACATCTTCATCTTTCCTTTTGCTGAAGGTTTTATAGGAATGACTCTGAACAACTGGAGGTGGAAGAATCATGTACTGGGACATGAAATATTGCTTGCATGAATTGACTTTGGGCTATGTATGAATAATAGGCTTTTATAGTAAGACTTCCAGGCAACAGAAATCCAATAACTAATTTATTTACATGAAGCACAGTAAGTAATTATGGACATAGGGAATTCTAAATGAGCACTTGCAAGTTACTAAATATTATTGGCATTCCTATTATGGAATACTTTACTATAGTGTTATTTATTATTGATGATTAAAGCTAAAAAGATCGCAGTGTCATAAGTGCATAGTTCTGGTGTCAATATTACAAAAATGATATAGAGGCACTGGAGACGGTGCTAAGAAAAAGATTTACAAGGATAATACCAGAACGGAGTGGTTATACTTATCAGGAAAGATCGAACAGGCTGGGGTTCCTTTCTCTAGAAAAGGGACGGCTGAGGGGATGACCTGTTAGAGGCCTTTAACATCGTCCTCTTTGACCAAGCTTGTGGTCACCTGTGTTAATATCTCCTTATGTGGCTCGGTGTCAAATTTTGTTTGATAATCACTCCTGTGAAGCGCCTTGGGGATGTTTTACTACTTTAAAGGCGCTATATGAATGCAAGTTGCTGTTGTTGTTGCGGTTGCATTACTGTTCAGCCTTGCTGCTATTTTTTAATCTGAGACTAAATTTAAAATATACATTTCGCTCACATTGTGTTGCTTCATATTTCACAGGAGTCGGAGAAAGGAGCTCCATTTAATTTGCCACCTTGCACCACTGTGAAGTTGTGGAAGGCAGCATGCCGTGCGCGTATACTCAGAGCGCTGCTTAATGGCCTCTGATCGCCTGCAGCAAGAAAACCAACAGCATCGCAGCAGCAGTCAGCCTCCCTAACGTGAATCGTCCCCAAGATAAGCTACAACCTGTGTCAGTCATCCAGAACAGTGTGAGCACACGGCATGCAATGCAACTGATCTGAGCCCCCTGGTATACAAAGCGCGGTGAAAGTCATCTCCGAGCAATGCCACTTCCTGCAGAGCGTCCGCTCTGCTTATCTTACATAGAACTTCACCTTCGCTTATTCCTGAGCACTGGATTCATAGACAAGCTGACCTTCAATGCCAGTAAGTGTGAGGTGATGCATTTCGGTAAAAGTAATAACCACAGATACCAGAATTGAGAGGTTTCACCTATTAGGAAAGATTGAAGAGGCTGGGGCTCTTCGCTCTAGAAAAGCGAAGGCTGAGGGAGTGACCTGATCGAGGACTTCAAGATTATGAAAGGGTTCAATAGGGTAGACATAGAGAAGATGTTTCCACTTGTGGGGGGAGTCCAATACAGGAAACTCTTGATTTACCGGCAGCTAAATAACCGGAAACCTCTGTTAACCAACAAAATTCAGGAGTAGGTTCAGGTAAGTTTTACTTCATATTAGTGGCCTGTCCCTGGATCTGTGGCTGGGTTCCTGCACCTGTTGCTAAGCAACAGGGACGCTTGGATCTTGTGGTCGGGTTCCTGCACCTGTTGCTAAGCAACAGGGACGCTTGTATCTTGTGGTCGGAGTTCCTGCACCTGTTGCTAAGCAACAGGGAAGCCTGGATTTGTTGCTGTGTACGGAGCTCTCGCACCTTTTAATGATACCTCTCTGTAATCCGGACTTTTTGATAAACCGGCACCACGCCGGGCCCGTTGGTGCCGGATAAAAAAGAGTTTCCTGTACTAGGGGCATAAATATAAGAGAGTCACTAATAAATCCAATAGGGAATTCAGGAGAAATTTCTTTACCCGGAGAGTGGTGAGAATGTGGAACTCGCTACCACAGGGAGTAGGTGAGGCAAATAGCACAGATGCAGTTAAGGGAAAGCTAGATAAATACATGATGGAGAAAGAAATAGAAGATTATGTGATTGAGTGAGATGAAGTAGGGTGGGAGGAAGCTTGTGTGGAGCATAAATACTGGCACAGACCAGTTGGGCTGAATGGCCTGTTTGTGTGCTGTAATATTCTATGTAATTCTATATAAAAATGAAACACTCAGAGGATGTGGCAGTCCATTTGCCGAAAAGAAAGAACTCTTTAACCATCGTTTCTTCTAGCCTTCGAACACTATTTTTGGGGTGGGTCAGGTTGGCACCTGCAGCTGACTTGTTCCATGGATGATTGTCTTTGTTTGTGGAGCTTGGGCCAAGAGTGCGGTGTGCAGAAAGCTGGAGCTAGCAGCAAGCTCACACCCGGGCTACTGCCTGAACCCTCATTTCCATGCTGGAAGCGAGTTTACCGCCCGAACCCAGTGGGAATGTCTACCTGGCCCGGTGGGCAGGTGCAGGATTTTGGGCGGCAGAAATATATCTAATTCCTTAATTCATTAAATATATTCAAGAAGGAGTTAGATATATTTCTGAAGGCTAAGGGGATCAAGGGATATGGGGAGATAGCAGAGGCAGGGTACTGAATTTGGCTGATCAGCCATGATCTCATTAAATCGCGGAACAGGCTCGCGGGGCCGAATGGCCTACTCCTGCTCCTATCTTCTATGTTTCTATGTTTCTATGGTTATTGAATTAGGGGAAGTATAGCAATTTAAAATTGGATTAAAAATTGATTTGAATGGAGAAAGTAAAGGTCGGGAGTTAGGGAAAGTTTTTCAGAAGAAGTGAGTAGTGGGTTTAGTCTGGTTCCATTTTTGTTCATCATGTATATCAATGATTTGTGTATAGGTCTAGAGGCTGTGGTGGCATAATTGCCAAATGATACCAAAATAAAAGTAAAGTTAACATTTTTATACATTCATGTGATGTGGGCATCGCTGGCAAGGCCAGCATTTATTGCCCATCCCTAATTGCCCTTGAGAAGGTAGTGGTGAGCCGCCTTCTAAACCGTTGCAGTCTGTAAGATTCGCGAAATTTTCATTAAATAATCACGTAGGAAAATAGGGTTAATAAAACAGCTTTATTGACCAAAAGAAGCTTTTACAGAGAAACCTTTGATAAAAGGGCACACAAAATGGCCGCCAGACCTCGTGACCAGCTTCTGGGACCATTTGAATTTCTGTTACTGCAAGCCAGACAGGCTTGTGGATTGAGGACATTAAAAGCCCGCGAAAACCAGTTTCAGGAAGCCAAAACTCATGGAACTGAGCATACATATTGATTAGATTATAAGTACAGGACAGATTTGGGTGGCAGGATGAGACCCATCAAGAAATGGGCGGACAATTGAACGAACGCTTTAACCCATTACACTGTACAAAGAGAAGCCGTTTAACAGCCATCCAGGGCAATCTCCAGACCGATCAATATACAAACCAAGTTACGGTAACAAAGCAAAGACATTATCGGCCCAGGAAGGCCAGTTAAGCTATCACCGACTCCCGTTATGAAGACAAAACACCCCTGCAGAGAGTTCTGCCCACCAAAATTATTACAAAGACAGGACTATGATTTGGCGGGAGATAAGAATGTTCCAAAAAGTATAACTGGATTGAGTAAAGTCCATCGGGACACTTCGGTTCGGCACTTCGGTTGGACACTTCGGTTCGGCACTTCGGTTCGACACTTCGGTTCGGCACTTCGGTTCGACACTTCGGTTCGGCACTTCGGTCCGGTACTTCGGTTCGGTACTTCGGATCGGTACTTCGGATCTGTACTTCGGTTCGGAACTTCGGTTCGGAGCTTCGGTTCGGAACGTGTTCGGTTCGTGGTTCGGTAAACGGTGTCCAGCGGGGTGTTCAGCCGTGTGTTCCGCGACTTTGGGAGGTTCGGCCCGACAAGGCCCGGCCACGACGAGAAGACGACGAGAAGAATTCGGCTTGGAAACCAGCTCGGCCAGGCAAGGCCCGGCCACGACGGGAAGACGACGAGGGAGGCCTGCGTACTTTTGTCGGGAGATCATCGACGACCCAGGCCGGAGAAGAAGACACTCAGGGCCCGGGTACTCCAGTTCTTCAACATCACATCGGTAACGGATCCATCCGTGGCGAGCGCTCACCAAGGCTGTATCGGCTGCCTCCATCGCAGGAGAACCAAGAGGAAAACAAGCTGCACCAGAAGCTTCCAAACCCACGTGACGACGGAAAGCTGTGTCGAAAGGCTGCAAAGCCTTTTTCGCAATTCTTAAAGTGGTGAGCATAATCCCGAGTCCCTCAAATCGAAACTTAGTTAGGTTTAGGGGAGGGGGTTAAGAGTAATTGTAATGTGTTACCCCTTTCACGATGTGCCGTGTGTTCCCCATTTCTATAGAGTTAAGTTTATAGATGTGTGCATGCTTGTAGTTGCTTTAATCTGTGCTTATGACATGTATTTTATAATGCTGCAAACTGTTCAATAAAGGCATCCATTTTGTGCTATTCGACCTGGTCTATTGAGTTTTTCTGCACTACAGCTCCCTGCACCTAAGTCCAAGGTCTAGAACCGTAGGGGCGAGTGGGTCGAACCACTCACGGGTAATTATTGCAAGAAGCCTGGCAGGAGACCAGAGCAAGCAAGAGAAACCCCCTACAATTCCGTGTGGTGAAGGTACTCCCACAGTGCTGTTAGGGAGGGAGTTCCAGGATTTTGACCCAGCGACGATGAAGGATCAGCGATATATTTCTAAGTCAGGGTCATGTGTGACTTGGAGGGGAACTTGGAGGTGGTGGTGTTCCCACGCACCTGCTGGCCTTGTCCTTCTAGGTGGTAGAGGTCACGGGTTTGGGAGGTGCTGCCGAAGAAGCCTTGGCGAGTTGCTGCAGTGCATCTTGTTGATGGTCCACACTGCAGCCACGGTACGCCAGTGGTGGAGGGAGTGAGTGTTTAAGGTGATGGATGGGGTGCCAATCAAATCTTCAGAAGATCAAAGGATGCTGCAAAGGAATACCGCTAAGATGGGGGAAACTGTGGCAGATGGTAAAAGCTGCCAAAAAGATAACCTGGTATGATAACAAAATATTGGTAGATGAATGGAGTGAAGAGAAGAAGTTTTTTGTGGCACCTACAAAATACGTCAAATATATGGCCCTGGGAGGGAGGTGAATGAGTGTAAAACCAAAACCGTTCTGCAGAAATTTTATTTCATAAATAGGAAATGCTGTTGGACCTATATTGTAAAAAGTGCATCGTGGTTCATCAAGATAAATGGAAATTATGATTAAATGGTCATTAAATCATTGAAATTTGATTATTTATAAAAGACAGGACCAGATGGAATGCATTCAGGAATACTTAAGCAAATGAGGGCAGATGTAGGGGGAGCTGTGGCTGTAATTTTGTACAGTTCATTAAATGCATGGGCCATGCTGGAAAACTGGAATATAGCTAACGCAGTTCCAATTTTTTTAAAAGGGAAGAAACATGACCCCGGAAATTGTCAAATTGGCTGAGCATCTATAGTGGAAAAACATTGCAATCGATTTAAGGGGAAGGGACTGAATGAAAAACAGGCAACAATTCAAAGGGAGGTGGCGATGTGGAAGAGGGTGGTAATGAGCTGGATGGTGGTAATGTGGTGGTTAATGATAATGAGGTGAATGATGCTAACGTGATAGATGGTGGTAATGTGATAGAATCATTGAATATTTTAACACGGTAACATCTGGCCCAGTCGAATCCCACTCTTGTGCTTGTTCCTCATATTCGATGATATTTCTCTTCTTCAAATTGCTGAATAACTGAATCCCATTTAATAGAATTTATTGGGGGGGGGAGGGTTTGGGGGGGTGTAATTCGCCGACATAATCCCACCCAAAATCAGGCGGGAATGTAGCATCTCCACTGCAGCCGCTCTGGGATTCTCGACCTTTGCACTGGCGGGATCCCTTTTGACAGTGGGAATCAATTGGGGGCTGTCTGCACAACCATACTTGTGAATCTGCATTGTACCTGCTCTAACGCCTCAATGGCCCAGAAATTTGGCTCTCCCCAGGTGAGTACGCATGGGGTACTCACCCGTAGGCCAAATGGAATTGCCGGTTTCCTGCATGCACTGCGCATGCGCGGGAAACCGACACTTCTGATCCTCTGAACGAAAAGGTTCAGAGGTCGAACGTGCGCGCAGGGGAGGCTGCGCGTGCGCTTTGAACTTAGTTTTTTTTTACAGGTTTTCCCGGGAGGGTAAGCCTGCAGGATTTACACATTTAAAAAGTAGGCGTAAGGCCTGCTTTTTGCAAGGTAAGTGGTCAATTAATTAAAATTAAAACATTTTTTCCACAGGTTTATTATTTTTAAATACTTTAAAGCAAGTTAAGTTTATTTTTAGCCCCGTTATAATATAAAATTAGTTTTTTCAAAAATGTAAATTAATGTTTAAAATAGTTATTTTATGTAATTTATAGTTTATTTAAAAAGTGTGATTTAAAAAAAAAATTATTTGAAGGTTTACTGCTATTTTTGACAGGTCTTCCTGTCAATCTTATGAATGGGCTTTTCCCTCCTCTGATTGGCTGCCCATGGCTCATGTGATCCCAGGGGACGCATCGCACTAACTACGCCCCTGGGACACACAAGTACAGTGCGCCGGCAGCTGGACCAGGCCCCGGAGCGGAATTCCACGGGGCCCTACAGCTCAACTGCCGGTGCGCAAGGTAAGTGCAGGTCGGGGGCTTACACCCGCGGGAAGCCCCCGACCCGAATTTCTGGGCCATTATCTTTTCTATTGTTTGGAGCCAAATAGAATCATAGAATGATGCAGCGCAAAAGGAGGCCATTCGGCCCATCGTGCTTTTGGTGGGGCGATCCAATTAAGCTCGGTGCTCTGCTCTTTCCCCCATAGCCCTGTCATTTTTTTCCCTTCAAGTCGTTATCCAATTCTCTTTTGAAAGTTACAATTGAATCTGCTTCCATCGCCCTTTCAGGCAGCGCGTTCCAGATCATAACAATTCACTGCGTAAAAAAATGTTTACATAGAATTTACCGCACAGAAACAGGCCATTCAGCCCAACCAGTCCATGCCGGTGTTTATGCTCCACTCCAGCCTCCTCCCATCTTTCTTAATCTAAATCTATCAGCATAACCCTCTATTCCCTTCTCCCTCATATGCTTGTCTAGCCTCCCCTTAAATGCATCTATACTATTCGCTTCAACCACTCCCTGTGGTAGCGAGTTCCACATTCTCACCACTCTCTGGGTAAATAATTTTCTTCTGAATTTCCTTTTGGATTTCTTGGTGACTATCTTATATTGATGGCCTCTAGTTATGCTCTTCCCCACAAGTGGAAACATCCTCTCTGTATCCACTCTCTCAAAACCTTTCATAATTTTAAAGACCTCTATTAGGTCACCCCTCAGCCTTCTCCTTTCAAGAGAAAAAGAGACCCAGCCTGTTCATCCTTTCCTGATAGGTTTAACCTCGCATTTCTGACACCATTCTTGTGCATCTTTTTTGCTCCCTCTCCAGTGCCTCTGTATCCTTTTTATAATATGACGTGTTGCCACTGGTTCTTTTGCCAAAAAGCTTCAATCGGTGTCCTCTGGTTACCAACCCTTCTACCACTGGAAACAGTTTCTCTGGTAGTTGCCGGGTTTATCCCTCTCCCCTTTTTTGAACAGGGGTGTAACGTTTGCAATCCTCCGGCACCACCCCATATCCAAGGAGATTTGGAAGAATGCGGCCAGAGGCTCTGTAATTCCCACTCTTACTCCCTTCAGTAACCAAGGATGCATCCCATGTGAACCAGGTAAACTTTCTTTTTTGAGGACGGCCAACCTTTTAACTACATCCACTTTGTCTATTTTTATCCTATCCAATATCGCTACTGCCTCCTCCTTTACTGCTACATTGGCAGCATCTGCAGACATTATGGTGGGGTAGGAGACAGTTTTGCGGTTGGGAAACCCGGAAGAGCCGGTTTCCCTTAGCTCCTGCCGCATTTAACGGTTGGACCTGATTACCATATTTGAAATCCATTTCCCAGCCGATGCCAACCAGATTTTTAAAAAATTTGTTCACAGGATGTGGGCGTCGCTGGCAATGCCGGCATTTATTGCCCATCCCTAATTGCCCCTTGAGAAGGTGGTGGTGAGCCGCCATCTTGAACCGCTGCAGTCCGTGTGGTGAAGGTGCTCCCACAGTGACATTGTCGTAGTGATACAACCGAATGGCTTGCTAGGTCATTTCAGAGGGGCAGTTAAGAGTCGACCACATTGCTGTGGGTCTGGAATCACATATAGGCCAGACCGGGTAAGGACGGCAGATTTCCTTCCCAGATGGATTTTTACAACAATCCAGTAGTTTCATGGTCACCATTACTGATGCTAGCTTCTTAATTCCAGATTTATTTAATTAACTGAATTAAAATTTCCCCAGCTGCCGTGGTGGAATTCTAACTCATGTCTCTGGATCATTAGTCCATGCCTCTGGATTACTAGTCCAGTAACATAACCATTGCACTACTGTACCCCATTAAGAGGCTGCTTGGCTGTCAGGCGGGTAGGCCTGCAGCATCAGGCCACAGACAGGGAGCAGAGAGGAGGGGAGGAGAGGTCAGGGATCTGGGGGTTAACATCGATGAGGGTCCCCGGAGAGATCGTGAGTTGGGAGGGGACATTGATGGGAGTGGGGGGGGGGAACATCGATGGGGGGGCCGAGAGATCGGGGGTTGGTGGGACATCGGTGGGGGAGTGGGGGGTGCCAGAGAGATCTGGGTAGATGGGGAGAAGATCATGGCGAACCCGTGGAGGACATGGGGAGTGCATCGGATCGCAGGAGAGTGGTTAACAGGTTTGCTTGGGGGGGGGGCGGGGGAAGTGCTCCTGTTCCTCCTGGCCCACAAGCAGTGCTGGAAAAGCACCAACATGTTCCATGCAGCAGTCCTCGCCTCTCTTAGCTGCCACGTTTCCCGAGGCCAGGGAAACCCGGCCAGCCAGCGTTAAAGTAAAAGAAAGAAAAAGTTGCACCTTTCACGACCTCAGGACATCCCAAAGCGCTTTACAGCCAATGAAGAACTCTTTTGAAGTGTAGTCACTGTTGTAATGTAAGCTGGAACAGAGAAAGAATCTGAGACATGCAGCCTCATTAAAATATTTAAATGAGCGACCTGCCTCCTGGTTGATCGCCCGCCCTCCCAATCCCACCTCCGTAAAAACTGGACGTGCACGGGTTCGAAACGGGCTGGGCCGGGTTTGAACATTTTTTACATTTTTACTTCACTCCCAACATCAAACCCACCGGTTTCTGGGGGCTAAAATTGCCCCCAACACCTCAGGCTGGTGTGGAACATAAACACTGGCATGGACCTGTTGGGTCGAATGGCTTGTTTCTGTGCTGTAACTACAATGCCATTACTCTAACTGAGGCCTTATTAAGGTTTGTATAGGCTCACCATTATGTCTTGGCTTTTATATTCTATATGCCTCTTGAGATAAGACCTAGGAATCCGTGAGTCTTTTTTTTAACAGGCTCATTAACCTGAGGTGCTGCCTATAATATTCTGTGAACTTGTACTCCCCAAATCCCACTGCTCTTGCACAGCACTGAGCCTACTTCCTCTCAGAGTGTAATTCCTGTTATTTCTTTGCCAAATTACCTCACCCCGCACTTACTGACATTGAATTCCGTAGTATCATAGAATCATAGAATGGTTACAGCACAGAAGGAGGCCATTCGGCCTGTTGAGCCCATGCCGGCTCTCTGCAAGAGCACTTCAGCTAGTCCCCACTCTCCCCGCCCTTTCCCCATAGCCCTGCAAAGTCCTACAGGTACTCCTCCAACTCCCTTTTGAAAGCCACGATTGAATCTGCCTCCATCACCTTTTCAGGCAGCACATTCCCGATCCTAACCACTCGCTGCGTAAAAAGGTTTGTCCTCATGTCGCCTTTGGTTCTATTGTCAATCGCCTTAAATCTGTATCCTGTGGCTCTCGACCCTTCCGCCAATGGGAACAGTCTCTCTCTATCTACTCTGTCATGATTTTGAACACCTCTATCAAATCTCCTCTCAACCTTCTCTGCTCTAAGGAGAGCAACCCCAGCTTCTTTAGTCTGGTACTCTATCATTTATTAAAAATTGTTATAAACCATATCCACTGCATTTCCTCCACCTGCCCTTTAAAGAGTTTTGAATTAATATTGATGCCAGCTCATAGCTATAGTTGTGAGCAAGAAGTTCCCTGACTGTTTTCTCTAACCTGGCAATAATTGACAGCTGGAGGCAGCGTAATAAAATGGCTGATGAATACAGAAGACATGTTTTGAAGCTTTGCAGTCTTTTCTAGTTTGTTATTACCAGATCACACTCAAAGCACTGGAGAGGTACCACCAACGCTGCCTCCGCAAGATCCTGCCAATCCATTGGCAGGATAGGCGCACCAACGTCAGTGTTCTCGCTCAGGCCAACATCCCCAGCATCAAAGCTTTGACTACGTTCGATCAGCTCCGTTGGACGGGTCACATCGTCTGCATGCCCGATACGAGACTCCCAAAACAAGCGCTCTACTCGGAGCTCCAGCACGGCAAGAGAGCCCCAGGTGGGCAGAGGAAACGCTTCAAGGACACCCTCAAAGCCTCCTTAAAAAAGTGCAACATCCCCACCGACACCTGGGAATCCCTGGCCCAAGACCGCACAAAGTGGAGGAGAAGCAGCCGGGAAGGCGCCGAACACCTCGAATCTCTTCACCAGAAGCAAGCGGAAGCCAAGCGCAGGCAGCGCAAGGAGCGCATGTCAACCCAAGCACCCCACCCACCCGCCCCTTCAACCACCGTCTGCCCCACCTGTGACAGAGACTGTCGGTCCCGCATTTGACTCATCAGTCACCTGAGAACTCATTTTTAATGTGGAAGCAAGTCATCCTCAGTTCCGAGGGACTGCCTAAGAAGAAGAAGAGAAGACACTCAGATGGAAATCGAGCAAGGTCTGCAGCAAGCCGGCAATCTGCTCTGTCAGATGACAAGAATGAAAATTACTCCCGATGTTTAATTGTATCGGTGTGCCCATACATTTGTGCGTCACTGGTAAGGAGCATTGCGTAGCGTGATCCTCATCTTTCAAATGCAGCGGTTTATACGACGGCATCAGAAAGACATTTAACTAGGAGTCAGCCGCACCCCTGAGTCGGAAGGTTGTGGGTTCAAGTCCCACTCCAGAGACCTGAGAACACAAAGCTAGGCTGACCCTCCCAGTGCAGTGCTGAGGGAGTGCTGCACTGTCAGAAATGCTGGGGGTAATTTTAAGCCCCCAAAATCGGGTGGGTTTGGTTTGGGCGGGAGGTTAAGAATCTAAAAATCTGAAACAAGACCCCCAACCGTCCTCGAACCTGCCTGCTTTCCATTTTAACGGAGGCAGGACAAGGGGCGGGCGACCAATCCGCTGTCAGGAGGCTGGTTGGTCATCTAAAACCCGCCATGTGAAAGGAGGTGAGAAAGCCTGAATCCGTGAGGTAAATGCCTTTACATCACTGCTAGTGGGCCAGGAGGAGCAGGAGTGTTTCCTCCAGGCCCAAGAAGCTGACCAGTAAACCCCCCTCCAGGCCCAACAGACCCCTCCTCACGATCTGTCTGTTCCCCCCCGCCCCCCACCACTATCGGACCCCGCCTCCGACCACTGCTGGACCACCCCCGACCATCATTTGCTCCCCCGACCAATATCCCTCAATCAACATCACTAAAAACAGATGATCTGGTCATTAGCACATTGCTGTTTGTGGGAGCTTGCTGTGCGCAAATTGGCTGCCGCGTTTCCCACATTACAACAGCGACTGCACTCCAAAAGCACTTCATTGACCATAAAGCGCTTTGGGACGTCCTGAGGTCAGGAAAGGCGCTATAGAAATGCAAGTCTTTCTTTTATCAGTGTGTCACTAGCAAGTATCATTGCTTGGCGAGGTCCTCATCTTTCAAATATAGCAGTCCATAGGCATTTAATTAGTACTTGCATCAAATTAAAAGCAAGCTTTTGTCGGGTGGCAAGATTTTATATTGGCCCAGAAATTCGGGTCCCAGCGCGTGAGTACACACGGGGTACTCACGCGTCGGCCCAACAAAAGTGCCGGTTTCGTGCATGCACTGCGCATGCGTGGGAAACCGGCACTTCCGTTCCCTTAAAGGAAGCGGTTGACAGGTGGAATGCGTGCGCCGGAGAGGCAGCGCGTGCGCATGGAACTTACTTTTTTTTCCAGCTTTCTCTGGGAGGGTAAGCCTCCAGAAGTTAGACATGTAAAAAGCAGGCGCAAGGCCTGCTTTTAACAAGGTAAGTGGTGAATTCATTAAAATTAAAACATTTTTTCCACAGGTTTATTATTTTTAAATACTTTAAAGAAAGGTAAGTTTACTTTTAGCCCCATTAGAAAATGTAATTCATTTTTTCAAAAATTTAAATTATTGTTTAAAATAGTTATTTCGTGTAATTTATAGTTATTTTAAAAATGTGCTTTTTTTAAAAATGTATTTGAAGTTTTAGTGATGTTTTGGGGCTTATAGTATTTATAGGTTTGACAGCTCTTCCTGTCAAATTTATGAATGAAGCATTCCCTGCTAACATTGGCTCTCCATGGCCCACATGATCCCAGGGGACGCATCGAACTAACTGCGCCCCTGGGATACGCAAGCACTGCGCGCCAGTAGTTGGAGGAGGCCCAGGATCGGAATCCCACGCGGGCCCACAGCTGAACGGCCGGCGCGCTAGGTAAGTGCAGGTCGGGGGCTTGCACCCGCGGGAAGCCACCGACCCGAATTTCTGGCCCAACATTGTTTTCGCACTGCGCTGGTAACTAAACAGTTGCTACGACTTTTCAATACGGCAAATCTTGACATTTCTCAGTCATTCACTACAGAGGATGACATATTCTGTTGGCTCAGTTCCATTCTCTTGCATAGTGCTGGGGTTGATTTGGATCAGGCTCAGCCAGGTATCCCAAATGAGGTGATTCCATGTTTTCAATGACAATCTGTCACAGCAAAGATGCAAGATTGCCTTGGGGCTCTTGTGGCATTTCAAATCGCGAAAATCCTTCGACATCTTTGCTAATATATGTCAAAGTGGCCAATATGTAAGTACAAGGCAAGTAGTTACTTGGAGACGTTTTTGACAACCTCTTGAAAGAACAGCAACTTAAATCGCATTTCAATGCAATTGATTTCATTGCAAAAGTGCATCAAAAGCCGGTACATTTAATCCGTGTAGCTTTTGGGAGGTTCAAAGGAGACTATTGCAGATGAAGAGTGCACAGACCCCTTTCAAATATCTAATAGCAATTTAATGTAATTGAGGCCAAATACTGTGGCAGGAAAGCACTACTGTATTCCGAACACTAAAGATTATCTCTCTTGTATGACAGAATTCAGATGGAATATTATGCTGTTATTACACCAGATAAGTAGGCATTCAAATGCAATTGTTTAAATACTGCCAAGCAGGCCCTAGAAAAGGTCAGTTTTAAATGTGTGCTGTGGGGCTAGGAGGGTCACGTGTGCTCCTCCGAACCCCACAAATATAACCTGGGCCACTGCTGCCCATCCCTCCACACCCGCCCCCCGTCCCCCGCCCAACCACACCCCACCCCCTAAGCGATCACGACACCCGCCCGACTCCCCCCGCCCCCTGGATTTACTTCGATGCAGCCCAGCGACATCTGACGCCCAGTATTAGACCGGGCCGAATCCGGGCGAGCTGCATCATTGCACCCTGAATTTGGACATGAATTCCATTCCATATGAATTCTGACATACAAGAGAGATAGGGGCTAAATTGGACACAGTAGCACTCGCTTTTTAGGCACGACACGGCCTCCTAGGGCGCCAAAAACGGCGGGTCAGAAGCTTGTGCACATTTCCGATGGAAGATCGCCGCCCGCCATATTGGGTACGGAGAAACGGGAGGCGTCCTTTACCCACTCCTTGTGGTAGCGAGTTCTACATTCTCACCACTCTCTGGGTAAAGATGTTTCTCCTGAATTCCCCATTGGATTTATTAGTGACTATCTTATATTTATCGCCCCTTGTTCTGGTCTCCCCCACAAGTGGAAACATCTTCTCGACATCTGCCCGATCAAACCCTATCATAAGCTTAAAGACCTCGATCAGGTCACCCCTCAGCCTTCTCTTTTCTAGAGAAAAGAGCCCCAGTCTGTTCAGTCTTTCCTGATAGGTGTAACCTATCAATTCCGGTTTCATCCTTGTAAATCTTTTTTACACCTTCTCCAGTGCCTCTATATCCTTTTTGTAATATGCAGATCAGAAGCTCAATATCCACCCTCCCCCCTCCCCCCGCACTGCCCACTGCACTTTGACTGCAGTAGTTACTGGCCCAGAAATTCGGGTCGGGGGCTTCCCGCGGGTGCAAGCCCCCAATCTGCACTTACCTTGCGCGCAGGCTGTTGAGCTCTGGGCTCCCGTGGAATTCCGATCCGGGGCCTGGTCCAGCTGCCGGTGCACAGTGCTTGCGTATCCCAGGGGCGCAGTTAGTTCGATGCGTTCCCTGGGATCACGTGGGCCATGGGCAGCCAATCGGAGCAGGGAATGCTCCATTCATAAGTCTGACAGGAAGTGCTGTCAAGACTTATAAATACTACGGCCCCAAAATAGCACTAAACCTTCAAATAATTTTTTTTTTAATCACATTTTTTAAATAAACTATAAATTACATGAAATAACTATTTTAAACAATAATTTAAATTTTTGAAAAAAATAATTTTATATTCTAACAGGGCTAAAAATAAACTTACCTTGCTTTAAAGTATTTAAAAATAATAAACCTGTGGAAAAAATGTTTTAATATTCATTAATTCACCACTTACCTTGTAAAAAGCAGGCCTTGCGACTGCTTTTTACATTTCTAACTTCTGCAGGCTTACCCTCCCGGGAAAACTGGTAAAAAAAAAGTAAGTTCGACGCGCACATGCTGCCTCTTCCGCGCACGCGTTCGACCGCTGAACCTCTTCGTTCAGAGGAACGAAAGTGCCAGTTTCCCGTGCATGCGCATTGCATGCAGGAAACCGGCACTTCCATCGGGCTTACGGGTGAGTACCCCGTGCGTACTCACCCGTGGAGACCAGAATTTCTGGGCCATTAATGTCTACAAGAGGCACTGTTGCAACTCACCAAGGTTGCTTCAACAGCATCCTGGAGACCCATGAAGTCTGCCATCAAGAGGGACAACAGTAGTGTCACCTACAAGTTCTTCTCCCAATTGACACACCATCCTAATTAGAACATAGGCTACCTTTGCTTTGTCGCTGACCTACATTGGCTTTCACTCCGGCAACACCTCGATTTAAAAATTCTTGTCCTTGTTTTCAAATCCATCCATGGCTTCACCCCTCTCTATCTCTGTTATCTCCTCCAGCCCCACAACCCTCTGAGATCTCGGCACTCCTCCAATTCTGGCCTCTTGCGAGTCCCTGGTTTTAATCGCTCCACCATTGGTGGCCATGCCTTGAGCAGCCAAGACCCTAAGCTCTAAAATTCCCTCCCTAACCGTCTCCACCCCTCTCCTTCTTTACAATGCTCCTTAAAACCTATCTCATTGACCAAATTTTGTTTGGTATCGTTACTGTGAAGCACCACGGGACGTTTTACAATGTTAAAGGCACGATATAAATGCAAGTTGTTGCTGTTGCCGGGTACAAGGCTTCTTCGGCAGCACCTCCCAAACCCGCGACCTCTACCACCTCGAAGGACAAGGGCAGCAGGCACATGGGAACACCATCACCTCCAAGTTCCCCTCCAAGTCACACACCATCCTGACTTGGAAATATATCAGCCATTCCTTCATCGTTGCTGGGTCAAACACCTGGAACTCCCTCCCTAACAACACTGGGAGTACCTTCACCACACGGACTGCAGCGATTCAAGAAGGCGGCTCACCACCACCTTCTCAAGGGCAACTAGGGATGAGCAATAAATGCTGGCCTTGCCAGCGACGCCCACATCCCATGAACGAATAAAAACAAGCAAGGTCCCAGAATTCCATACCTAACACCATCGTGGGGGCACACCATTGAAGGGGAATTCTCACCATCACCTTTTCAGGGCAATTATGATGGGCCATGCATGCAGCCTTACTAGCATCGCCCACACCCTGGGTACAAAGTTGAGGAACTAGCAGGGCTACCATCAGTGACAACCCCCCCAGGGTGGTGGAGTCAGTTAGCAGTGGTAACGCTCTAAATTTATAATGGGAAAGCTAAAAAAGTTCACTCCTGTGCAATAAAAAGAAAGACTCACATTTCTGTCGCGCCTTTCACGACCACCGGACATCTCAAAGTGCTTTACAGCCAATGAAATACTTTTGAAGTGTAGTCACTGTTGTAATGTGGGAAACGCGGCAGCCAATTTACGCCCAGTAAGCTCCCACAAACAGCAATGTGATAATGACCAGATAATTTGTTTTTGTTATGTTGATTGAGGGATAAATATTGGCCAGGACACCGGGGGTAACTCCCCTGCTCTTCTTCGAAATAGTGCCATGGGATCTTTTGCATCCACCTGCGAGAGCAGATGGGGCCTTGGGTTAATGTCTCATCTGAAAGACAGCACCTCCAACAGTGCAGCACTCCCTCAGCACTGCACTAGACTGTCAGCCTAGCTTTATGTGCTCAAGTCCCTGGAGTGGGACTCGAACCCCCAACCTTCCGACCCAGAGGCGAGAGTGCTACCCACTGAGCCACAGCTGACACAATTATGAAATTCTACCAGGAAGAATTAAAAATTAGCTGTGGACTACTGTGAGGGTTCCATTGATATTAAACTCTTTGAACTTCGCTGATGTGCATGATAACCTCTGATCCCCTGGAGTCAGTGTCCAACTTTGTGATAGCACTGAGACACTCTCCCACCCAAGTGTTATTCTCTGTCTAATCGTGCATTCCACAGCAGAAAATGAAAGCGCCTGGTTTTGAGAGCTACACGTATTTTATAATTTGCAGGGCATGACTTCCACAATTATTTATGTTTGAAAGATATTAATACTGGGACTACCTGGCGGTGAGGATGAAATTGTCGAAGGCGCACAATTGGGGATCAAGAATAAAAGCAGCTCAGCTGCCGTGACATTTGGCGGGCAGATATTCCTTCCCCTCGCTTGTTCCAGGCATCTCTCTTAATTTTCAGAGACTGGGAGCATCCACTGTAGGCGAAGCCAGATCATTTCCTTTTTTTTAATTCACCTTGCTTCCCATGGGTCACTTTACTAGCAGTTCCATTTATACTGACAAGAGTTCGCAGTGGCTGTATCTCACACCCGACTGCATGCTATTAAAAAGTACTGAAGACGCAGAGAAGATGTTTTTACATTAATAAAGCCTAGTCTGTTGATTGGAAAATGCTGAAGTGTCAATATTTCTTGTGTCGGCTTCTTGTTTATTTAGCAAAAGTAAGGAGCACTTTGTCCGAATAATCTAATACAAAGAAGTGAATATTTTCCTTTCTGATGTGAGGTTGCTGTACCAATTGACTTTAGTCCAAGGTAGGGTGACTGGCAGCTAATTGTTCGGCAATTCACTGGCTGTGACTTCATCTTCTTTCCATTGCATCCATCAGCAAGCACATAAGGAAGGATCTGGGGTTATTGATCCTCAACATGGCAGGAGATTGCAATCAGATCGGCACTCTTCAGAATACATTTATAACTTGGCAAGCTCAAGGTGTTACTCCATTTGAATAATTCATAGATAATTGCTGTCGTTTTAACAACAAGATGCACTTGCAGATAATAAAAGAGGGCTCGTGTAGTGCTATTGATAGCTCTGTCTGTAGGTGCGCTTCAGACATGATGAAGAAATAACTTAAAGAAATAAAGAAAGAATTTGCATTTATCTAGATGTGTAGAAGCATAGATGTTCACTGCCCAGAAGGTGGCCATTGAGCCCATGTTTGCTACAGCAATTCAAAACGACACTACCCCCCCCATAGCCCTGTATCTTCCGCTCCATAAACTTCAGCTCATTCAAAGCTCGCACCAAGCCCCGTTCACCCATCACCCATGTGTTCGCTGAACTAAATGGGCTCCGGGACAGGCAACGACTCAATTTTAACATTCTCATCCTTGTTTTCAAATCCCTCCATGGCCTCGCCCCTCCCTATCTCTGTAACCTCCTTCAACCCCACAACCCTCCGAGATCGCTGTGCTCCTCCAGTTCGGGAATCTCGCGCATCCCCAATTTTAATCGCTCCACCATTGGCAGCCGTGCTTTCAGCTGCCAAGGCCCCAAGCTCTGGAATTCCCTCCCTAAACTTCTCCACCTCTTTACTTCTCTCTCCTCCTTAAGCCGCTCCTTAGAACCTACCTCATTGACCAGGCTTTTGGTCACCTGCCCTAATATCTCCTTATGTGGCTCGGAGTCAAATTTTGTTTGATAATGTTCCTGTGAAGCACCTTGGGATGTTTTACTACTTTAAAATCGCCATATAAATACAAGTTGTTATTGTTGTTGCTTCAAATATTTATCTAATTTTCCTTTAAAATATTTCTCTTCCTCAAATACTCCCTGTGGGAAAGCATTTCATGCTCCAACAGCTAACTGCATAAAATAATTTCCCTTGCCTTCTCTCCTCACTCCCGCAGTGACAATTTTACATTGTTAATTCCTCGTCACCTGCTCCCCACCCAGAGGAATAGTCTTTTTCTATTTACTTTATCAGAACACTTCGTCATTATACAAACCCCCCCTTACCCTTCTCTGGTCCAGTGAAAATAGTCCCAGTGTGATAGACTCCCTCAGTCATAGAAACATAGAAGATAGGAGCAGGAGTAGGCCATTCGGCCCCTCGAGCCTGCTCTGCCATTCAATGAGATCATGGCTGATCATCCAAATTCAGTACCCTGTTCCTGCTTTCTCCCCATATCCCTTGATCCCTTTAGCCTTAAGAAATATATCTAACGCCTTCTTGAATATATTTACTGAATTGGCCTCAACTGTCTTCTGTGGTAGAGAATTCCACAGGTTCACCACTCTCTGGGTGAAGAAATTCCTCCTCATCTCAGTCCTAAATGGCTTACCCCTTATCCTTAGACTGTGACCCCTAGTTCTGGACTCCCCCGCCATCGGGAACAGCCTTCCTGCATCTAGTCTGTCTAGTCCTGTTAGAATTTTATAAGTTTCGATGAGATCCCCTCTCATTCTTCTAAACTCTAGCGAATATAAGCCTAATTGACCCAATCTCTCTTCATACGTCATTCCTGCCATCCCTGGTATCAGCCTGGTGAATCTTCGCTGCACTCCCTCCATGGCATGAACATCCTTCCTCAGATAAGGTGACCAAAACTGCACACAATACTCAAGGTGTGGTCTCACCAAGGCCCTGTACAACTGTAGCAAGACATCCTTGCTCCTGTACTCGAATCCTCTCGCTATCAAGGCCAACATACCATCAGGTCAGCGGAGGGTGGAGCATGGAAGGACGGCCAGGAGAGCATTGGTTTAGTTGAGATCGGAGGCGATGAAGGCATGGACCAGAGTTTCAGCGGCAGATGGGCTGAGGCAGAGCAAGATGCTGGCATCCATATAAAGGTAGAACGAGGCGGTCTTTGTGATGGAGAGGTTTGGCTCTCAGAAAGTAAGCTCAGGATTGAATAATCTAGTTTCACCCGAGACAGTGGCTGGGGAGGGGGGATAGATTTGGTGGAGGGAGCCAAAGGTAATAGTTTCAGTCATGAAAGGTCATCGAGCTGAAACGTTAACTCTGTTTCTCTCTCCACAGATGCTGCCTGACCTGCTGAGCATTTCCAGCATTTTCTCTTTATATGTCAGATTTCCAGCATCCGCAGTATTTGGCTTTTGCTTCACTCTTCAGTTCAGCTGGTGGAAATCGCACCTAAAGGGGGAGGGAGCCATGGATAGATAGTTGGGGTAATGGTATGGGGCGGGGGGGGGGTGGGTGAGTAGGGAAGATAAGCCATTTACAGAGATGCCTGGGCTTTGATTAAATAGGAAGAGTGCAACCAAGTGAGGGCGGTCCCATTGAGTTGGATAATGGACGAGAGGCCTTGGAGGAGATGATGTGATCGATTATGTCAAAGGCTGCAGTGTGGCTGAGGAGGATGAGGAGAGAGACTGCACAGTCACAGAAGATGTGATTTATGATTTTAGATAGGGCCGTTTCGGTGATGAGAGATTCTCCCAATTGGAGAGATTCAAATCAGGAAGCTGCAGGCAAGATGGCATGGATTCAGGAGGCAGCAATACATTCAAGGGCTTTGGAGAAGACTGGGAGAATGGAGCTGGGTGATGCTTTGCAAGGACAGTGGGTTCGAGGCTGGGTTTTTTGAGGAGGGGATGTTTATGGTGGTTTATTTAATAGAGTGGTACAGTACCTGAGGAGATGGAACCATTTACAATGTCAGCTAGCATGGAAGCCAAGAAGGGGCGTTGGTGGTCAGCAGCATAGAAAAAAGAAAAAAGAAAGACTTGCATTACTATAGCGCCTTTCACGACCTCAGGATGTCCCAAAGCGCTTTACAGCCAATGAAGTACTTTTGAAATATAGGAAATGTAGGAAATGCGGCAGCCAATTTGCACACTGCAAGATCCCAGAAATAGTAATGCGATAATGACCAGCTAATCTGATTTTAGTGATATTGATCGAGGGATAAATATTGGCCAGGACACCGGGGAGAACTCCCCTGCTCTTCTTCCAAATATTGGCCATGGGATCTTTTACCTCAACCTGAGAGAGCAGACGGGGCCTCGATTTAACGTCTTATCCGAAAGATGGCACCTCCGACAGTGCAGCACTCCCTCAGCACTGCACTGGAGTGTCAGCCTAGATTTTTGTGCTCAAGTCTCTGGAGTGGGACTTGAACCCACAACCTTCTGACTCAGAAGTGAGAGCGCTACCCACTGAGCTGTGGCTCACATAGTAGGAATTGATTCAAGGGAGCAGAAGGTGGGATTCTCGAACAAAATGAGTTTGGAGGGAATATATGGGGAGATGGGAGAGAAACTAGAGAGGGTTTAGGGTCAGGGCAAAGGGGAACCTGGGAGGAGGTTTGGCATAGAAAGTTGGTGTTTGGGCAGGAAACAGAGTTCTGGTTACAGAGTGTTACTCGAATTGGAGAAGTGGTATAGCCTGGAGGTCAGAGCCGTGTCCACTTTTGCTCCCGATTATATATAGATGATTTGGACTTGGGTGTGGCGTGTAAGGGGGGCATCTTTTAACTGGTTTATGGTAATTTACCTGGCCAGCAGCCTTTGCCTCTGAGCTCTGACCAATTCCAACCTTTTACCTGGTTTACGGTATTTCACCTGGTCAGCAGCATTTTGCTGCTGCACTCTAAACCAATTTACAAACAGTGGTTTCGAATCACTACCCCTCCTTCAGTTCTGAGTGGAGGAACTTATAATTAATGATATTAAAATGGACAAGTGGTTTGGATGAGAGAAAAATCAAGTTTTATAACCTAAATAAACTACAATCAAAAGAATAAACTATGCCACACGAACACAGTAATTACAGTAAAACTATATAACAGGGGGTTGCAGACAGTGAAAACGAGGGATAAAATGACTACAATGTTATTTAAACAATCTTAGCAATTCCCTTAAATCACCACCCCAAACTCCTGCTAGGTTGCCTTGTTGAGGAGTCAGAACACCCTGCTCACCTGTGGTCCAACGAAGTAAAGAGAGAGATAGCTTCTCAGCAGCTATTGTTTATAGCTGGTGAGCCCCCTGCCGTTCTGCCTTGCAAGGGCTGTGTGCAAAATTCCCACCCAAAGAGTCCAATACACAAGAGAAAGCTGTGATTGGCTAACTCAGAGTGGTTGGACTGGGTTAATGTGTCTTCCGGAGCTCCCTGGGCTGAAACAAAAGGGAAATACAACTGCTCTATTGTCCAGCATGCTAGGTGATTTAGACCCATTCAGTTCTTAAACGGATCCCATTCAAGATACAAAAGTCTCTTCTGCAGTTTAGATGTATCCACTCGATATACAAACAAATGCTAATAGCATTCAATTGCTTTGTAAACAAAGCATCGTCCTGTGGTCATCTGGAACCACTATTGAAACAGGC
Organism: Somniosus microcephalus; assembly: GCF_052327205.1. Taxonomy (NCBI): domain Eukaryota; kingdom Metazoa; phylum Chordata; class Chondrichthyes; order Squaliformes; family Somniosidae; genus Somniosus; species Somniosus microcephalus. Next base: position 22,757,731 of record NC_140993.1, on the reverse strand, counting down.
ATCGATTGTCCTGCTGCAGGGGGGGTGGGGACACCCCTTTGATTGGCAGCTCCATTGAATCTTACTTCCAGACACAGAAAGCTGCATTCCAAGTCCTTTGTCTTCGGCCATGTGGTGTGACAGCCATTTTTATCCCTGGAAATTTAAAAGCACAACGCCCAGGGATTCTTTAATCAAAAAAAATAATCTTCAGAACTGTAAATTATTGCGAATTCTTACAGTCCGCCTTTGGATACCTCCAGCTTGCTTGTAGTATCCTCTTGAAGAAATTAGCAATAATTTCTGACCCCTCACAAACAACCATCCCCTGTATTTACCTAATAGCTATCTGCCACTGATCCCCATCCCGTCTATTCCCCTTAAATTCAAGAAAAAAACCATGGTACAGTAGGCATCTTACAGATACTTCAGTTTTCAATAAGAGGTCTCATACCCCTACACGCTTGTAAAATTATACAATGTAAACCAAATTTACAAACACCTTTTACATTATAACTTATTACAAAATGTAATCAAAATGATCCCAAGCACGGAGAGGGTCCTACGTCTCTGCTCAACTTGGAGTTGTCACAAAATGATCCCAAGCACGGAGAGGATCCTATGCCTCGGCTCAACTTGGGGCTGTAACACAAGATACAAAAAAACATTAAACATTTGAAACAATATGCTTAAATGAAACCCTGACCATCACGTGCCGATGATGGGTCGTGAAATTCGAGTGGGTATTGCTCCTCCCACCCGGGCGGTAAAAATACCTTCCACCCCTCTTTGATTGCCTTAAACTTTAAAACAGGCAGAATGGATTTACAGACCAGCCTGCTCTGCCAGCTCCGAGCCATTCCCTTGTCCTTTTGTGGAGGCGGGGTACCCCTCACGTTTAAAATTACCTTGGTACAGACCGAGACCGGGGAGTATGGGACCGTGACTCCCAGTCCCTTCCCCTCCTGTCTTCCCTCGACTGGCTGCCTGTGTGGCGGCTCTCCCTGGCCCCACCCAGATCCGTCCACCCACTCATCCTTCCCAGCCACACTTACCCTCTTTGCCCGTGGGCCCCCGGGTGAGTTCCTCCCTCCCCCGACCGCACCCATGCGACTCTTGGATCTCCCCCTCCCTATACGATCTTTCCCGGGCCATCACCACCCACCCCCGGGGAACGCGTCCCTATCACAAGGTGCCCGCGCTTCCCCATCATGACTCCTCAACAGCGAGGTCTCCCGCAAATGAACTTCGGTCAGGATGGTGCTGGGTTGGGGGCCATCTCCTCCCCGTAGGAGGAGTAGGCAAGTTCCTCCGGACCCTGTCCGGTTTTTGACGAAGATCGCTGCGGGGTCTCCTGGATTCGTCCAGTGGCAAGGTGATCCCCAACATTCCATATCCGTATCTTTATTCGATGCCCAGCTCGGGCTGGGCGAACGGGGCAGCTTCTTTGTCCAATCTCCTGCAAAAACTTAAATGGACATGCAGCCAGGCCTCTCACTGACCTGTTGCCTTAGGTGGAGACATGGTGGGGTTCCTTGACCTCAGACCAAAATACAAACATTCGGCACACATGTAAACTTAAACTCTTTAAACTTAAACTTAAACCTAGTTATGTCAACAAAACTTAAAATACACCTTAAAAGCACGTTATGCACACCAAAGCTATAATACAGATGCCACCCGTCTCCGGACAGCCAGACTAATCTCTGGCACTGTCGCAGATTGCTGCTGGCTGCAGCGAAGCTGGACTGCGTCCTGTCTCTGGTCCCCCGCAGCTTATGGCTGTTGAGTGGGGACCCCTGTTCTCTGGCTTCTCCCTGGCTCGGGAGACCACCCTACTCCACTGTAAAGTGGGTGACCATGCTTCCTTAGGCTGGGGCACCCGCTGAGACCTTCTGAGGGGTGTCTCTATGGGGGAAACTTTGGCTGGCGGACCCTGAGCTTGGGTCACAGCCCCAGCTGGCTGGGAACCTTCTCCCCCGATGTCCAAATAGCCCGCACTGTATAATGTACCTGGCAGCCTGCCGGTGCAAGTCTCTCTCTGGGTTTGTCTGCTCTTCCCTGCCCACTCCTGTGCTGGGGGCAGGTATACTCTCACCACCCGCTGCTGGTGGTTGGAAATTTTCCTCCCCATGTTTAAAACCTGGTGTCAGCTCCCTCCCTATGTCTCCTGCAAGAGGGATTGCTATCCCTGCCCCCCCCAGGGTCCCACATCATGGGGGGGACCACACTAGAAGCGGGCTGGGAAGCTGGTCCCTTTAAACAGGCCACTGCACCTGCATGAATCTGCTGTTCGGAAGACTGGGGGATTCCTGTCTCCAGACCAGTGACTGCGCATGCGCAGGCAGTTTCAGTGAATGAATGGGCAGCAGCCTGCTGATTTCTAATCCCAGGCTGCTGTTTCTTTGTTTCTGAGCCACCTAACTTGCTCAAATTTAAACTTTGGTTCGCATTTAAGCTTTTGCCAAAATTTAGGTCCCACTGGGGTGGGGAAGTGTCCCAATTTGTGGGCAGGACAACCTGTCCCTGGAAGCAAGCCACATTGCCTGTCTTTGTAGGCTGTGAACTTGAACTTGCATGGACAGCAAACTCATGTTCCCTCACCCAGGTGGATTTAAATGGGGAATTTTGGACCTGCCTTTCGTCTGGGGCCAAAACTATCCCCTGTGTGCCTCCCTTGTCCTGGATTTCTGCTACTGGACCTGCTCTACAGGGGTCCCAGAACTCTCCTTCCCTGTTCCCTGGCTTAAACAGCTTACTCTGAACATGAATGGCTCCTTCCCCCACATAAGCCACAGTGCTTGCCTGTGAACTCGAACTTGCTGTGGGCTGAGGAATCCTATTCTCAGGCTCACTCCTCACGGGCGGACCGGAGCTCCGTTGTTGGAGGGGGTACACTGGTCCTGGTCCCTGCCTGCCTAGCGGGACCTGCTGGTGTTCTCCTACCACCCCATTGTCCACCCCTCCTTGCTGCCAGAGCTCCTCAAGACTCGGAGCTGTGGGCTGCGGTCTTGGGGTCTCTAATTCCCAATCCAGCACCGTTCTGGGTGCTGCCTGTGGGATGGTTCTACTTGGGCTGCCAGTAAAGTCCAGCTGACCTGCCTTCGGGCTGATCAGACAAATCATCCCCTTTGATGCATTTAAAGCCATGTTAAGGCTTTCTATCTCTGCCCTACAGGGGCCATGATCTGCTTCCTCAAACCTTAGGGTGCAGGCCAGCTTATAAGCTGCCTTTACTTCCCTAAACTTCTCCTCCTGCTCTGTCTCTTCTGAGGTGAGGCGGGCATTCTCTTCCTGCAGTCTCATCTCGCTCCTCTTTGCTTCTATAATTTGGTACTTTAGGAATTCTATCTCGTTCCTTGCATGGCTTTTTCCCTCGCTAGCTTCTTGGGTGAGGTGTGCGATTTCCTCCCGTAGCCTCATCTCACAGTCCCTTGCCTCTGTGACTTCCTGCACCAGGCACTGTATAAATGCCTGGCATTTCTCAAACTGGGACTCCCGATTCTTGGCCTCTTTAAACTCCTCCTGCTCTCCCATCTCACCCTTCCTAGCCCAACCACCTATACCCCGATTGGTCAGCTTACACACTGCCACTACCGTCCGCAGGGCTACCCACAGACTGAAAACGAGAGAAACAAGAACTGGTACTTTCTCCAGATCCAGACCACTTATTAAATCAAAAACTGCCTCCACTCCTACCTGGCTTGCCATTTGTAAGGGGGGCATCTTTTAACTGGTTTATGGTAATTTACCTGGCCAGCAGCCTTTGCCTCTGAGCTCTGACCAATCCCAATCTTTTACCTGGTTTACGGTAATTTACCTGGCCAGCAGCCTTTGCCTCTGAGCTCTGACCAATTCCAACCTTTTACCTGGTTTACGGTAATTCACCTGGTCAGCAGTCTTTTTGCTGCTGCACTCGAAACCAATTTACGAACAGTAGTTTCGAATCGCTACCCCTCCTTCAGTTCTGAGTGGAGGAACTTATAATTAATGATATTAAAACGGACAAGTGGTTTGGATAAGAGAAAAATCAAGTTTTATTACCTAAATAAACTACAATCAAAAGAATAAACTATGCCACACGAACACAGTAATTACAGTAAAACTATATAACAGGGGGTTGCAGACAGCGAAAACGAGGGATAAAATGACTACAATGTTATTTAAACAATCTTAGCAATTCCCTTAAATCACCACCCCAAACTCCTGCTAGGTTGCCTTGTTGAGGAGTCAGAACACCCTGCTCACCTGTGGTCCAGCGAAGTAAGAGAGTGATAGCTTCTCAGCAGCTATCTTATATACCTGGTGAGCCCCCTGCCGTTCTGCCCTGCAAGGGCTGTGTGCAAAATTCCCCGCCCAAAGGGTCCAATACACAAGAGAAAGCTGTGATTGGCTAACTCAGAGTGGTTGGACTGGGTTAATGTGTCTTCCGGAGCTCCCTGGGCTGAAACAAAAGGGAAATACAACTGCTCTATTGTCCAGAATGCTAGGTGATTTAAACACATTCAATTCTTAAATGATTCCCATTCAAGATCCAAAAGTCTCTTCTGCAGTTTAGATGTATCCACTCGATATACAAACAATTGCTAATAGCATTCAATTGCTTTGTAAACAAAGCATTGTCCTGTGGTCATCTGGAACCACTATTGAAACAGGCATCGATTGTCCTGCTGCAGGGGGGGTGGGGACACCCCTTTGATTGGCAGCTCCATTGAACCTTACTTCCAGACACAGAAAGCTGCTTTCCAAGTCCTTTGTCTTCGGCCATGTGGTGCGACAGTCATTTTTATCCCTGGAAATTTAAAAGCACAACGCCCAGGGATTCTTTAATCAAAAAAATTAATCTTCAGAACTGTAAATTATTGCGAATTCTTACAGAGAGCATGATATTAATTTGTGAGGCAAGCAGTAATGAGGACTACAAAATATTTCAAGAAAGGTTAGTGAAATTGGCAAACCGTGGTAGAAAGAAAGACTTGCATTTCTATAGCACCTTTCACAACCACCACATGTCCCAAAGTGCTTCACAGCCAATGAAGTACTTTTGAAGTGTAATCACTGTGGTAATGTAGGAAGAGCAATAGGTAGATGCATTTGAATGCAAAGTTGTTTGGGTAGGTGGTGACATATATATTATACATATATATACATATATCAAGCAGGTACATTAGATGGTGCAATTATTTTGGCCTGAATGCTTGCAAGAATGTGGAGGGACGCTGCCAGAGGAAGGTCAGTTGTGGTCCGTGCACCCTATTCTTAATGGGTATTCATGGCAATGATTGAAATTGATTTAAAACAGCGTGAGGGGGCAATAATTGTAAGTGTCATAGGTGGACAATTAATGGAATTTATCAGTTGTTCTCATAACATGGCTGACATGGTAATGTCATTAACTTTCTACCTCCACTTCCTCCAGGAATATGTTGTGTTGAAATTCGTGGAAGCCATCTTCCGGCATTCTTGCTGGGCAACTTACCCGGGGTGTAGGCTGCGGCACTCCTTCCTGGAGAGTGGTCTCCCCTTTCTCTCGCTCCCTTCGCCTCAATTTGTATCGTCCCAGCGGAGAACCGGGCACCCTCCTGACTGCTTGTGGAATGGTGCTGCCTTACAAAGAATGAAAGACTTGCCTCTTTCACGACCTCAGGGTGTCCCAAAGCGCTTTACAGCCAATGAAGTACTTTTTGAAGTGCAGTCACTGTTGTAACGTGGGAAACCGTGGTGGCCAAGTTGCACACAGCAAGCTCCCACAAACAGCAATGTGATAATGACCAGATAATCTGTTTTTTTAGTGACGTTGATTGAGGGATAAATATTGGCCAGGAGACCGGGGGATGACTGCCCTGCTCTTCTTCGAAATAGTGGCCACGGGATCTATACGTCCACCTGAGAGGGCAGACGGGGCCTGGGTTTAACGTCTCATCTGAACGACGGCACCTCCGATAGTGTGGCGCTTCCTCAGTACTGCGCTGGAGTGTCAGCCTAGGTTTATGTGCTCAAGGCCCTGGCGTGGAATTCTGAACCCACAGCCTCCTGACTCAGAGGCGAGAGTGCTGCCCACTGAGCCACAGCTGACACTCAATAATCGATAAACCAAGTTAAACATGTATTTGTCTTTTAATATTTGTTTTTTTTTTAAAAACTACAATGCCTGTCTCTTTAACCTGCAATTTCCCGGTTCAGCACAGACGAGTTCCTAATCACAAATGTTACCAATGCCTGGAGCTCCCCCAAGACTTTGGCAACGGTGCTGACTGTAAAAATATGCCGGGGGGGCGGGGAGGGCGGGGGGAGATGGGGGAACGGGGGCGTGGGGGGTCAGCGTAGATTGGGTGGATAGTCGACTTGTACCTTTCCCATTCCTGGTCAGGCTAGAATCATAGAATCATAGAAATTTACAGCACAGAAGGAGGCCATTCGGCCCATTTTGTCTGTGCCGGCCGACAAAGAGCTATCCAGCCTCATCCCACTTTCCTGCTCTTGGTCCGTAGCCTTGTAGGCTACAGCACTTCAAATGCATATCCAAGTACTTTATAAATGTGATGAGGGTTTCTGCCTCTACCACCCTTTCAGGTAGTGAGCTCCAGACCTCCACCACCCTCTGCGTAAAAAATGTTTTCCTCAACTCCCCTCTAATCCTTCCACCAATTACTTTAAATCTATGCCCCCTGGTTATTGACCCTTCTGCTAAGGGAAATAGGTCCTTCCTATCCACTCTATCTAGGCCCCTCGTAATTTTATACACCTCAATCAAGTCTCCCCGCAGCCTCCTCTGTTCCAAAGAAAACGACACCAGCCTATCCAATCATTCCTTGTAGCTAAAATTCCCCAGCCCAGGCAACATCCTCGTAAATCTCCTCTCTACCCTCTCTAGTGCAATCACATCTTTCCTGTAGTATGATGATCAGAACTGTACGTAGTACTCTAGCTGTGGCCTAACTAGTGTTTTATACAGTTCCAGCATAACCTCCCTGCTCTTATATTCTATACCTCGGCTAATAAAGGAAAATATCCCATATACCTTCTTAACCACCTTATGTACCTGTCCTGCTACCTTCAGGGATCTGTGGACATGCACACCAAGGTCCCTCTGTTCCTCTACACTTCTCAGTATCCTACCATTTATTGTCTATTCCCTTGCCTTGTTAGCCCTCCCCAAATGCATTATCTCACACTTCTCCGGATTGAATTCCATTTGCCACTTTTCTGCCCACCGGACCAGTCCATTGATATCTTCCTGTAGTCTACAGCTTTCTTCGTCACGATCAACCACACGGCCAATTTTTGTATCATCTGCAAACTTCATAATGTTGATTGAGGGATAAATACTGGCCAGGACACCAGGGATAACTCCCCTGCTCTTCTTCGAAATAATGCCATGGGATCTTTTACGTCCACCTAAGGGAGCAGACAGGGCCTCGGTTTTAATGTCTCATCCGAAAGACGGCACCTCCGACAGTGCAGCGCTCCCTCAGCACTGCACTGGGAGTGTCAGCCTAGATTTTTGTGCTCAAGTCTCTGGAGTGGGACTATGAACCCACTTAGCATGATGATTCACAAGAGGAACAGAGGAATTTCCCACAATTTTCTGCCAGAAAGGTTAAATAGTAATAATAATGATCATCACATATAAAAAAAAATTCTATCAAATTGAACGAGAATATAATGGTTGGTCAAGTAATAATGCAAGAGGAAGAAGTATATTTCCTTGTTCATTGGCAGTAGCACATAATGTAATAAAATTTGAGCAATGCTAAACTGCAAATTGTAGGGAAGAATGTGAAATGTGGCTCCAATAATGTGTCAGCAGATCTGTGGGGGGTTTCCAGTCTACTGGCCTGTGTGTGCATCTCTAACAGATGTTCTGCTGATGATGTCGTCTATATACTCCAAGCTAGTATCCTCATTGCTCAAAATGTTGATTCTGGAATGGTAGAATCCAGAAAATATCTGTGCTCTCATTTACACTGATGTGCGAATCAATCCAAATGGAAATTACACTCGAGTTGGATTGACTTTTAATTGCAGACGTATAAGTCCTTTCACTTTGGATTGGACGATGCGAACACATTTCTGTTGCTAATGGTGTTATTAGTTAAGTCTTGCAGGTATTTGTACATTCCAATGCGGCTCAATGGCTCATCTATCCATGTAATTCAGAGGGGCATTTGAACATATAGCCCCATCCCATGCAATTATAGGGGAGGCTATTCCCGCTGTGTAAATAATGGTGCAGCATTTGATTTAATTACACTTTGTTATACTTTGTTAGCCAGCTGATCAGATTCTGCTCCCTTGGCAAGTTTGTACAGCACAGCATGGGATGTGCTGCCTTGCTTCCACCTAAAACACTGCCAGATAAAATACTGTGTAAATAACCAATAATCCACCTCAAGACCCAGTAATCTGCTGTAAACCCTTTATTAAGTGCTTTACCATATGGAAAGAGACCCACAGAAGGGAACATTGATAAATGTTCAGTGTCTGCTCTACAAATACCTGTCACTCTTCTGAGTAATGGCTTCCTCTGCGTGTTTCAGAGCGTGACCATGTTTTTTCTTTAACATCTAAGATATACAAGAATGATAAAAGATATATTGTTGCGAACATTTCTTCTATTCTGATTGCTTTTCAAATCATGCCAAGGTTCCGATTCTTTGCTATTTGCAGATGATATGGTTTCTCTTTAGCAGTTTTTATCTTATAATAAAGTATTCGGCAAGATTTTAGCCTGATAGCTTTTTTAAAAAAAAATATCACCAAGGAAGAGGATGCTGCCATAGATATAGTGAAGGAGGAGGTAGTGGAGACACTTGATAGGATAAAAATTGATAAAGAGGTAGTAGAAAGGCTGGTGTAATGGAGCCACCTGGTGGAGTGCTGATGTATATAATAATAAAGCCACCTGCAGCACAGTTCTTACCAGAAGCCATGTTGTGCTGTTGTACATATATGCTGTGTCTCAAGATATCACAGAATTGGCGATGAGGATGCGATTGCGGATTCTCTAGCTGAAATTTTTGTTGGAGGATCATCCTGCCAACCAACGGAGGGACTGTTAGAGGATTTTGTTTTGCAGAAAAACGTAAAAATCCGAGGTAAATTGCGAGCACGTGTGGCTGAACTGTCGACGTTGCCAGAGTCCAGATGGCGGAGCCTATGGGAATAATAGGGCGCTTGGGTGAGTTCCATTGCAACCGGGAGACTTTCGGAGCGTATGTGCAGTGGCTAGAAATGTTTTCACCGCGAATAGTATTATCAAAGTCCCTGATGATGTTAACCGTAACCGGGCGGTTTTAGAAATGAAACGGGTTATTTCTTTGACTGAAGCAGGCTCCGAGATGTATGAAACCCTGAAAAATTTGCTTGTTCTCGCCAAGCTGAAGGACATGCCACTGAAGGAGCTCCTAACCAAGTTAGAACAGCAGTACAGCACTGGAAATTACTGAAAGTTATCATTTTGGAACACGTGATCAATTAAATGATGAGGGTGTCAGTGAGTACATTGTAACTTTAAAAAAGCTGTCATTTCGGAAACTTTCAGGACCGATCTTTGCGTGACCACTTTGTTTGTGGGTTGAAAAATGAACGTATCAGAAGTAAATTGTTGACAACCCCTAACTTGACTTTTGACTTAGCTTGTCAGACAGCTATGTCGATGGATATGGCCGACCGATACTCCCGAGAGTTCCACACCATTTCCAGTCGTCAGACAACCGAGGTGAATCGGCTGCAGGCTAAAAGTAAAAGGCAGTTGGGCCCCAAGGCCTCAGCAACTGGCCAAGGTAACAGTGCATTGAAGTCGTGCTATCGGAGGCTGGGACAACACATCGCTCAAAGCTGTCCATATGTGAATGCAGAGTGTTTCTACGGCAAGAAAACTGGGCCTCTTGGAAGGCGTGCCGACAGAAGAGTAAACCAACAGGCAATACTAGAAGTAGAAATCGGAAGACGCTACATATCGTTGAAGAGAAGCAGCAGGACAAGGAGTTTCTGGAGATTCACGTCATCAGGTGCATGAAGGTATCTAATAGCGATTCGCGAGGTATCGTCATCCAAGTAGATGTCGCAGGAACCAGGATACCCATGGGAATCAACACTGGTGCATCCTTGAGTGTAGTACCAGAATCACTATATCGCGACAAGTTGCATGATTATCGACTAGAGAAAGCAAAGGTAGAGCTGCGAGGCTACTCAGGAGAGCAAATCCCTGTAGTAGGAAGTGTCACCATACTAGTGAAGTACAAGGATCAGTATCAGAGCTTGCCTCTCATTGTAATGGCAGGAGACAAGCCTGCCTTGATAGGTAGATAGGTTAGGATCACTGAAGCTGGATTGGAATGAGATTTTTCATGCAGAAGCGAAATTTGCATTGAAAGATGATGGGCTCGAATTTCGAAGCCCCGTGGAGGCAGGTCTGGAGGCAGGAGTGGGGGGAAAATTGCAGAATCGGAGGGCACGAACCCTTCCCGCCCCCAACCTGCCTCCTTGCCCGTTTCCCAGGAGGCGGGTACCCGACCTGTGCGGGGAGCCGCCTCCCCGAGGCAGGAAGGGGATTAGTGCCAATTAACAGGTAAACAGGCAGTTTTTGGCCTAATCCCTATTTTTAGCCCTGAAGTGTGGGCTGCCCAACGGCTCCAAACCACGCCAAGTTAGCAAGGTGGACCGTCAGTCTGCAGGGGTTGGATGGTTCGAGCTCAACAAGATCAATCAAGGGAAAATCGCGTGGGTTGGCCACAAATCGATGGAGGCGGGACTACAACCCAAAAAGTGGGAGTCCTGCCTCCATCACATCCTCATTGACAAAATCCAGCCCGATGTCATCAAGCAGTATCCGAAGGTGTTCAGCGAAACGGGCAGTCCGATAAAAGACTTCGAGGCGAGTGTCAGAGTGCAGAAGGACGCAAGACCAGTTTACTGCAAGCCACGTCCCATACCATACGCACTCAAGGAGATAGTTGAGCAAGAACTCAAAAGACTAGAAACTGAGAACATTGGCCTAGAAATTCACTCTAGCCCCGTTTGGGACGCCAGCCTCGCCAGCGCGCTAAAAGTAGTGCCCCGGAAGCAGTCGCGGCCGCCTGCCAGAAATTCAGTTTGCGCGCCCCAGAGGGAAGCGCGGTGCTACTGGAGGCACCCCGCATCCCTCTTGGGGCGCTGCAGCTGAATATCACTGCGCAACGTGCCGCAGTGCCACACGCTGCGGCACGGTGCGCTGCGGTACTGCAGGCCTTCCTCCTCTTCTTAAAGGGGAGGGGCCTTGTGCAGCGCAATTGAGGACCGCGAGTGCCGGCAAAAGAGCCCGGCACTGAGGAGAAGTGCCGGGCTCTTGGAACGCAGTCAGCACTCCGTGGGGGGGGGGGGAATCAGGAGGCCGGGGACGGCAGTGCAGAGAGGTGCTGGCAGGTGGCCACCAAAAAAAAATGGCCGCCCCACAGCTCTCCTTTAATTAGCGCCTCTACCGCCACAGGTAGGCCCCCCTGAACTGGTCGCAAATAGCGCCCGGCGTTAAAGCAGGGGGCGCATCTAAATATCGTGATTGGGGTGTTAGCGGGGCGCTGCACACACCGATGACGTCATCGGTAGCGGCGCAGCGCTAACAGCTAGCGCCGCCATTAGCGTCCCACTGAATTTAGCAGGAGGCGTGGCCAGTGGCATCCGACCCACTTAGCGCCCTCTTAAGGCGCTAATGGGTGGCGCAGCCCACTGAATTTCTAGGCCATTATCTCTAAGGTAGATCTGAGTAATTGGGCTACACCCATTGTTGTTCTACCTAAGTCAGATGGTAAGGTAAGGTTGTTTGGAGATTATAAGGTAACCGTAAACCAGGTTCTAGAGTGTAATCTACCCAATACATTGCCAAATGTGGAAGATTTGTTCACAATGCTGACAGGTAGCCAGATCTTTGCGAAGTTAGATCTAACAAACACCTACCTACAACTTGAGTTCGATGAAGAGTCCAAGTCATGCTTGACTATAAATACTCACCAAAGCCTGTATCAGTTCAATAGGCTACCATTTGGAGTGTCTTCTGCCCCGACATATTCTAGGGGGTGATGAACCAAATTTTGCAAGGGTTTGAAGGGGCAGTATGTTATTTGGATGACATACTCATTTCAGCACCAAACAGGCAAATCCATGATGAGGTGTTGAATGAAGTGCTCAACAGCTAGAGAAGTACGGAGTACGAGTGACAGCTCACAAGTGTGAGTTGTTTCAAAACTCAGTGGAGTACTTCGGGCACAGAACAAAGATGGTACACCGACAACCAAGGGAAAGCTGGATGCATTCAGAAATGCACCTACTCCCAAGAATGTCTCTGAACTTCAATCATTTTTGAGTCTTTTGAATTATTAAGGAAAGTTCCTCCCACACTTAGCTACATTGTTGAGAAAACAGGTCCCTTGGAAGTGGTCAAAAGAATGCGACACAGCATTCAAAGAGTGTAAAAGCCAGTTAGTAGAGAGTACCATGTTGGTTCACTATGATGTATCTAAGGAGACCAAGCTAGCGTGTGACGCCTCTCCGTTCGGTGTTGGGACAGTGATCTCTCATGTACTAGATAGTGGGGAGGAGAGACCAATTGCTTTTGCTTCCCACACTCTCAGTGCCAGTGAGCGGAATTATACGCAGATCAAGAGGGAAGCTTTGTCATTGATTTTTGGGGTCAAGAAGTTTCACAAATACTTGTTTGGTCATAAGTTTACCATAGTTACTGACCATAAGCCCCTGACAGCAGTCCTTCATCCAAAGTCCCCAGTTCCAACCTTAGCTGCAGCCCGAATGCAGAGATGGGCTTTGATTTTGTCAGCGTATACATATGATAGTGAATACAGACGATCAGCTGATCAAAGTAATGTTGATGCTATGTCCAGGTTGCCATCCCCATCAAAAGTTACACCCAATAAGGAAGAAGTGTTCTATTTTTCACACATTGATGAGCTGCCAGTTACAGCTGAAGAGATTGGTAGGGCAACCAAACGTGACCCAATTATGTCAAAAGGTATATGATTACATAGCAAATGGATGGCCAAGCCAGGTACCAGAGGAAGATATCCAACCATACTTCGTTCATAGGAATGAATTGTCAGTGGATAAAGACTGTATCATGTGGGGAGCAAGAGTGGTTATCCCAAATAGGTTCAGGTCTAAATTGTCAGGAGATCTTCATGACCATCACCTGAGAATGTGCTTGACCAAGAGCTTTGCACGCAGTTACTTGTGGTGGCCAGGTTTAGATAAAGAGATAGAGTACATAGTCAGTCAGTGTACAACATGTCAATCGGTGAGCAAGAAACCACCATCAGTGCCATTACAGCCATGGGAATGGCCTCCCAGAGTGTGGCAAAGGTTACACGTAAATTTTGCTGAGCTAGAATCACAGCAATTGTTCATAGTGATAGATAGTCACTCGAAGTGGGTAGAGGTGTTTCCGATGCGAATAATAACAACAAGCAAAATAATAGACAATTTGCGAAGATTGTTTTTTTCATACGGCCTCCCAGAAGAAATTGTGTCTGATAACGGGCCGCAATTTTGTTCAGAAGAGTTCACACAGTTCATGAGCAGAAACGGTGTGAAACATACCAAAGTTCCACCGTACTACCCTGCTTCAAATGGTGCAGCAGAGCGCACAGTACAAATTGTCAAACGTGTCCTCATCGAGCAAATGTTGGATCCAAATCCAAAGAAACATCAGTTGCCGTTGGACCACAAACTGGCAAATTTTCTGATTACCTTTTGGAATACTCCTCTTACCACTACTGGTGGAAAACCAGCAGAGTTGTTTCTCAAATGACAGCCACGATCCAGGTTCTCGTTGTTAAAGCCAAACTTGGCACAGTTCGTATAAGAGAAACAATCAAGGCAGAAAGAGAGTCACAATAAACGTAGAGTTAGAGAGAGAAGTATGAAGTTGAACCAGAAGGTTAGAGTGAAGAACCATCACCATAAATGGTTAAAATGGTTACCAGGAAGAGTAGTGAAGATATGTGGCCCTTGCACATAGTTGAAAGCTGGGATGATTCAATTTATTCTGGTGAGTCAGATCGTCTTGTTACAAGTAGAGTACCAGCAGCAAATCCTACATCAGATGTACCAGAAACAAGTCCAAGACAAAGTCAGAATTTAAGTCTGAGCCTGAGTCAGGCAGACAAACAGTCTGAAAGTGTAGATTGGGAAAAGGGGAAGTGCAATGAGACCTGGGTGTCCTTGTGCACCAGTCGCTGAAGGTAAGCATGCAGGTGCAGCAGGCGGTTAAGAAGGCAAATGGCATGCTGGCCTTCATAGCGAGTGTAAGGTTTCACAAGAATTTCCAAAATTTCTACAGCCCCGAAGATTATATTTTTGATTAAAGAAAACCTGGGTAGAATATACCTTAAAAATCCAAGGAAATCAAAGATGGCTGTCAGGCCTCGTGGCAGAAGAAAAAAAAGGCAACCTGTGTGGATGTGAAATGGAAAATCAAAGATGGCTGCCCGGCCTCGTGGCAAAAGACACAACACAGCCTGTGTGTATGTGGAAGGATAATCAAAGATGGCTGATAAAGGATTTGAAAAAAAAACCAGCCTCTGAAGTAATGAGGTATTTAAACTGTCAATCAAATACAGTTTGGGAAGCTGCAACATGAACAAAGAAATTTGTTTACCCGAAATCTCTACAACATTGACTCAAGAGATTAAGTGCTTGAGACTGTCAATCAATTGCGGTTGGGCGGTGACCACAGGACAATGGATTTGTTTACACTAACATCCAAGGGCTGTTTGCTCAACACTTAAGGAAACAGACATTTTTTTTCAAACTAAGACAGCTTTATTCAAACCAGTCAATGAATGGGGTAATACATTAACAAGAACATAAGAAATAGGAGCAGGAGTCGGCCAATCGGCCCCTCGAGCCTGCTCTGCCATTCAATAAGATCATGGCTGATCTGATCCTAACCGCCAATCCACTATCACAGAACCATCTCCTGAATCTAACAGAATTAGACACACGAAATAGGAGCAGGATCAGGCTACACGGCCCCTGGGCCCGCTCCGCTACCACAGGGCCATGACCGATCCGAACCTAGACTCATGTCCAAATTCCTGCCCACTCCCCGTAAACCTTAATTCCCTTTACTTCTCGGAAACTGTCTATTTCTGTTTTAAATTTATGTAATGATGTAGCTTCTACAGCTTTCTGGGGCAGCATATTCCATGGACCTATCACCCTCTGAGTGAAGTAGTTCCTCCTCATCTCAGTTTTGAAAGAGCAGCCCCTTATTCTAAGACTATGCCCCCTAGTTCTAGTTTCACCCATCATCGGGAACATCTTCCCCGCATCCACCCGATCCAAACCCTTCACAATCTTATATGTTTCAATAAGATCGCCTCTCATTCTTCTGAACTCCAATGAGTAGAGTCCCAATCTACTCAACCTCTCCTCATATGTCCATCCCCTCATCCCCGGGATTAACCGAGTGAACCTTCTTTGTACTGACTCGAGAGCAAGTATGTCCTTTCTTAAGTATGGACACCAAAACTGTACGCAGTATTCCAGGTGCGGTCTCACCAATACCTTGTACAACTGAAGCAATACCTCCCTATTTTTATATTCTATCCCCCTAGCAATGAAAGCCAACATTCCATTGGCCTTCTTAATCACTTGCTGCACCTGCATACTAACCTTTTGAGTTTTGTGCACCAGGACCCCCAGATCCCTTTATACTTCAGTACTTTCCAGTTTCTTGCCATTAAGATAATAACTTGCTCTACGATTTTTCCTGCCAAAGTGCATAACCTCACATTTTCCAGTATTGTATTCCATCTGCCAAATCTCTGCCCACTTACTTAGCCTGTCTATGTCCCCTTGCAGGTTTTTTATGTCCTCCTCACTCACTACTTTCCCTCCCATCTTAGTATCATCTGCAAACTTTGATATGTTACACTCGGTCCCCTCCTCCAAATCGTTAATATAGATTGTAAAGAGTTGGGGACCCAGCACTGACCCCTGCGGAACACCACTAGTTACTGATTGCCAGTCTGAGAATGAACCATTTATCCCAACTCTCTGCCTTCTGTTAGATAGCCAATCCTCTATCCATGCCAGAATATTACCCCCAATCCCGTGATTTTTTTATCTTAAGCAATAATCTTTAGTGTGGCACCGTGTCAAATGTCTTTTGGAAGTCTAAATACACTACGTCCACTGGTTCCCCTTTATCCACCCTATATGTTACTTCCTCAAAGAACTCCAGCAAATTTGTCAAACATGACTTCCCCTTCCTAAAACCATGCTGACTTTGTCCTATTAAATTCTGATTATCCAAATGTCCTGTTACTGTCTCCTTAATAATGGACTCCAAAATTCTACCTACCACAGATGTTAGGCTAACTGGTCTATAGTTTCCAGCCTTCTGTCTACTGCCCTTTTTAAATAAGAGTGTTACATTAGCAGTTTTCCAGTCTGCCGGGACCTTTGCCGAGTCCAGGAAGTTTTGGAAAATTATTACCAATGCATCCACAATCCCTACCGCCACGTCCCTCAAGACCCTAGGATGTAAGCCATCAGGTCCAGGTGATTTATTCGCCTTGAGTCCCATTATTTTACCGAGTACCACTTCCTTAGTGATTTTGATTGTGTTTAGCTCCTCCCTCCTTTTAGCCCTCTGTTTGTCCAGTGTTGGGATATTCTTAGTGTCTTCTACTGTAAAGATTGATACAAAATATTCGTTCAGTGTTTTTGCCATCTCCATGTTTCCCACCATTAATTTCCCGGTCTCATCCTCTAAGGGACCAACATTTACTTTAGCCACCCTGTTTCTTTTTATATAACTATAAAAACTCTTACTATCTGTTTTTATATTTTTTGCTAATTTACTTTCATAATCTATCTTCCCTTTCTTAATCAATCTTTTTGTTATTTTTTGCTGTCTTTTAAAGTTTTCCCAATCCTCTATCCTCCCACTAGATTTGGCTACCTTATATGCCCTTGTTTTTAGTCGAATACTATCCTTAATTTCTTTACTTTGCCACGGATGGCTGTCTTTTCTTTTACACCCTTTTCTTCTCAGTGGAATATATATTTTTTGGAACTTGTAAAATAACTCCTTAAATGTACACCACTGATCATGTATCGTCTTACCCTTTAATCTATTTTCCCAATCCACTCTACTCAATTCCGCTCTCATACCTTCATAGTCTCCTTTATTCAAGCTTAGCATGCTTGTTTGAGATCCAACCTTCTCACCCTCTAATTGAATATGGAATTCAACCATGTTATGGTCACTCATTCCAAGGAGATCCTTTACTAGGACATTTTTAATTAATCCCGTCTCGTTACACAGGACCAGATCTAAGGTTGCTTGCCCCCTGGTCGGTTCAGTTACATACTGCTCAAGAAACCCATCCCTAATACACTCAATGAACTCATCCTCAAGGCAGCCCTGCCCAATTTGATTTGTCCAATTAATATGATTGTTAAAATCCCCCATAATTATAGATGTTCCCTTATTACAAGCCTCAACTATTTCCTGATTGATACTCCGTCCAACAGAGTTGCCACTGCTCGGAGGCCTATAGACTACACCCACTTGTGTTTTTTTCCCCTTATTATTCCTTACCTCCACCCAAAACCCATCGCAGTCAATGGGGACAGATCGATTCCCTTTTGTATAGCCCAGATACATCGGGATTTGTGCGCGAAGATTATGGCTCCCAATGGGTATAAAATAGCCTCTCAGGAAGCCATCTCTCTCTCTCTCTGCCGCCTCACCTCCGTGCTCTGCCTACAGAAGACCAGCTCAGCAAGCCCGCCCAAAGAAGTGGAATACCAGCAGTTACTTTTAAATACTGGGGTATCTCTACTTCGGGGTGGCGAAGAATACAGACCGCAGGGGCACGGAGCAGGCATTTCACTGGCAAGCATAGATTTTCTGGCCCATTACAAGGTAACTTAGATAGGTATTAGGGGTGGGATTAAGGGGAATTTTGTTAAAATTGTAATTTTAGTCAATTTTCCCTCGATGTGTCCATTTCCTCTCCCCTATTAAGTAAAAGAGTGTTATACTAAGCAAAAGAGTGCTGTAGTAAGCAAAAGTGTACTGTATTAAGTAAAAGTATGCCGCACTAGGTAATAGTGCTGTATTAAGTAAAAGAGTGTTGTATTAAGCAAAATAGTGCTGTATTAAGCATAGGTGTGCTGTATTGATTATTTTCAATTTATTTCCTTTTATTTCAATAAATACTGGTTTTCTTTGCACCCAAGCATGAGTTTCATTTTGTCTACATCGCTACTGAATAAGTCCGGTGGTCAGAACCAGAAAAGGGAAGCGATTCAAAACCGCACGGGGCTCTGGAGTAGCTCAGATACTTCTGACTGGCCAGAGGCAATAACCCCAGGTATATAACCCCTTTAATTTCTACAAAATGGCGACCACGGCAGCACCGTCGGCAACAGTGTGCGATGTCGCAGACGGTGGTTTGGGTCTGGAGAGAGCAGCAGTTACTGGTTTTCTATTTATCCCACTGGTCTGTTTGTGGTTACGTGCCCGCAGGCTTGGGGAAGTTACCCGCAGGCTTAGGAAATCTAAAGCAGAGAGTTGGGATAGGGAAAGGGAGGTTGAAGAATACCAGGCCAAGATAGAGTGCCTGGTGGTCCAGTTTAGTGAGGGCAAAAGTCACACAAGGCATGAGTCAGAGTAGCTGAAGTGCCGAGGAAGCAGATCATGGTCCCCGTAGGGAAGAGATAGAAAGCTTGAATTTGGCTTTAAAGAGGGCAAAGGGGATGATATGTCTGATCAGCCCGAAGGCAGGTCAGCCGGATTTTACCGGCAACCCAAATAAAACCGTCCCACAGGCAACACCCAGGAAAAGGTTGGTCAGGGAATCAGAGGTCCCACGACCGCCACCCACGGCTCTGAGCTTTCAGGAGCTCTAGCAGGAAAGGGGGGTGGAGGACGAGGTGGTAGAGGAAGCACAGCAGGCCCCGCTAGATAGGCCGGGGCCAGGACCAGTGTGTCCCTCCGACAACGGAGGTACGGTCCGCCCATTGATGAAGATGATCCAGGGGCCATCCAGAATCAGTTTGTGGTGCTGTATGGCACCCACCAACTCAGGGACCTGGTTAGCCACATCCCCAAGCTCACTAAAAAGGGAGACCCCTCTCCACACTTCAGGGAGATAGAGCAGTCAGCTTGTGTAAATGACTGTGATGACGCAGAGCAAGCAAAAATGCTGCTGTTTTCCCTGGCAGGTGATCTCCTCCAGGCCCTATCTGGCGAGTGCAAAAGGGGGCAGAAGGATTATGAGGGTCTCAAGAATGAGATATTGGAGGCCTTGGGACTCAATGATGGTACTCCGTTCGCCCGGGTAGAAAGAACGGTGCAGCTCCCAGGGGAGTCACCGCAGGCGTTCGCGGACAGGCTGTGGCCAGTCTACCGGAGCGCCACTAGCCCACAACGGGAGGGGTCTGCAGGAGGCAGATGCCCACAGCATTTAAACTGTTATTGGAGATCCCGATTAAGATTAAGAATTTACAAAAACCTTGTTAATTATTTTATATTTTGTATTATGTATTGGTCCCAACTCCAAAGGAAATAATGTGTGAATTTAGTTCCTAACTGTAAGATTGTACTACTTGTTTAAAGTTAATTGAACAAATTGCATATGCCTATGGATTGTCGTGTTTGCAGATTGTAAAATTTGAAATACATTTATGGCTGTAGAATGGTGCCATTTATTAAAGTGTCAGGCTGTTGCATTATATAAAAAAAAAGGAAAAGGGAAGCTCGTTTTCTTCCATTTGTTTTTTTAACAGATATGTTTTGGCTTGGTGGTAATCCCATTAAAGATGTTGACCTAGAAATTGGGTTGGGGCGCCAAAGTGGCGTGAAAGTCGCCTGAGCGCAGGATTTAGAGCAGCGATCGGAGTAATACCGATCGCCAGAAATTCAGTTTCAGTGCCCCTCGAGGGACACGGGGCGAGGCTCGAGGTGCTCCGCGTCCCTCTTAGGGCGCTGAAACTGATTATAGCAGCGCAACGTGCCGCAGCGCCACACGCTGCGGCACGGCATGCTGCGGTACTGCAGACCTTCCTCCCACTGTTAAGGGGGAGGTGCCTGCAATAGCGCGATCCCCGCTCGCGAGTGCCGGCAAATGAGCCCGGCACCAAGGAGAAGTGCCGGGCTCTCGGGAAACAGCTGGCAATGCCACGGGGGGGCGGGGTTAGGAGGCCGGGGGCGCAACTGCGGCGTTCGCTACCAAATATCGCGAACGGGGCACGAATGGGGCGCTGCACACACTGATGACGTCATCGGTGGCGGCGCAGCACAACAGGCTAACGCCACCATTAGCGCCCCTCCTGAATATCGCAGGCTTAGGGAATCTAGAGCAGAGAGTTGGGATAGGGAAAGGGAGGTTGAAGAATACCAGGCCAAGATAGAGCACCTGGTGGTCCAGTTTAGTGAGGGCAAAAGCCACACGAGGCACGAGTCAGAGTACCTGAAGTGCCTAGTGGCAGAGGCCAAGAGCAATGAGATGAGGGTGTGGGAGGAGAACGCCCACCTCATACAAGAAGTAAATGCGCAGGAGGAAAAGTTTAGGGAGGTAAAGGCAGCGTATAAGCTGGCCTGCGAGCATGGGTTTGAGGAAGCAGATCATGGTCCCTGTAGGGAAGAGATAGAAAGCTTGAATATGGCTTTAAAGAGGGCAAAGGGGATGATATGTCTGATCAGCCTGAAGGCAGGTCAGCCATATTTTACCGGGAACCCAAATAAAACCGTCCCACAGGCAACACCCAGGAAAAGGTTGGTCAGGGAATCAGAGGTCCCACGACCACCACCCACGGCTCCGAGCTTTCAGGAGTTCTGGCAGCAAAGCGGGGTTGAGGATGAGGTGGTAAAGGAAGCACAGCAGGCCCCGCTAGATAGGCCGGGACGAGGACCAGTGTACCCCCTCCGACAACGGAGGTATGGTCCGCCCGTTGATGAAGATGACCCAGGGGCCATCCAGAATCAGTTTGTGGTGCCGTATGGCACCCACCAACTCAGGGACATGGTTAGCCACATCCCCAAGCTCACTAAAAAGGGAGACCCCTCTCTACACTTCAGGGAGATAGAGCAGTCAGCTTGTGTAAATGACTGCGATGACACAGAGCAAGCAAAAATGCTGCTGTTTTCCTTGGCAGGTGATCTCCTCCAGGCCCTATCTGGTGAGTGCAAAAGGGGGCAGAAGGATTATGAAGGTCTCAAGAATGAGATATTGGAGGCCATGGGACTCAATGTAGTCCGTTCGCCCGGGTAGAAAGAATGGTGCAGCTCCCAGGGGAGTCACCGCAGGCATTCGCAGACAGGCTGTGGCAAGTCTACCGGAGTGCATGCCCGGGACTGCCAGGGCAGGCAGCACTGGACCCGGTCCAATTGACTCACCGGCTCCGTTGTCTTATGAAAAACAACCTACCCCAGATCCAAGCCCAGGTCGCGGCTTGGTTTGACCCCCGAAACCCCCAGACCACCGAAGAAGCGGTGATCCGCCGGCTCACAGTAGCCTTTAGAAACCTAAGATGTATCGAGACACCCCAACCCAAGGGAAAGGTCCATGAGGTTAAACCTTGGAGCCAGAGTAAGAAAGAATGGCACCAGGAGGGGAACCGTCCATCCCAGGCTAGGTTAAATTGTTATGGGTGTGGGAAAGATGGTCACTGGAGAAAAGACTGTAAGAATCCCTGGAAGGAGAACAAGGGAAAGGATCCCAAAAGGCAGGGCCAGATATCCCTCCCGCTGCAATTGAGTCATTTTTACAGACCCTACGGTCCCTTCTGACTGGCATGGGGAAAGTAGCAGCCACCACCGATGCTTTGACCCCATCTGCCCCATCCCACTCCCAGCAATGACTAGAGCCAGTGCAGCCTGTTGACCTGTGTCCCCGCGAAAATGCTGAGGGGCGCAGGCCCTATGTTATGATGGGGGTGAAGACGGTGCAGGGGAGATATTCGGTGGACATTGGAGCCTCCAGCATGGTGGTCCACTCGGAAGACCTGACCAATTCACCCCGGTCTAACAAGGTCCCATTTAGCATAATGGGACCCACAGGGAAACGGGCAGCTGGGAGTGAACCTGAGGACAGAAATCCTCAGCCCGCACCGGGTACAAGCTCACAGGCTGCACCGGCAGGCGCTGTGGCTTGTGTTAGGGGAGGAGCCATTCATGACCAGTGTAAGTTGTTCAAGCAGGGGGACAGGGAAGGAGAGTTCTGCGACCCCTGTAGAGCAGGTCCGGTAGCAACAATCCGGGACAGGGGAGGCACACAGGGGATAGCTTTGGCCCCGGACCAAAAGCAGGTCCAAGCCCAAGATTCCGCCTTTAAGGCTGCCCTCGTTAGGGAAAAGGAGTTAGAACAGAGTTACTGGCAGGCTGCCAGTTATATTAAACAATGCAGGTTGTTTGAGCCAAGGGCAGGGAAACAAGCTGTTGGGATTGCACCTGAGACAAGAAATCCTCAGCCTGCAGCGCGTACGCACACACAGACTGCACACGCAGGCGCAGTCGCTTGCGGGAGAGGAGAAGTTCCCCAGCACTTGGCCCGAGCGATTCCCACTCTCTTGTGGGACTCCAGGGATGAGCCTGAACCAGGTTTTAGACCTGAAGGGGAAGGCTCTCAGCCACCGGCAGCCGGAGGCAAGGGATTGCCTGTCCCCAGCCCAGGTTTGGGAAGGGAGGGACCCGAAGGAGGAGGTCCCCAGCCAGCAAGGAGTGTGACCCGAGCTAAGGGTCCGCTCGCCGGGGTAAACCCACCAGCGACACTCCCTAGGAGGTCTCTTCGGGTACCCCAGCCCAAGAAAGTATGGTCACCAGCTTTCCAGTGGAATAGGGCGGACTCCCGAGTCAGGGAGAAGCCAAAAGGCAGAAGTCCCCAACCAGCAGCCATAAGCTGCGAGGAACCAGAAGTTGGGATAAATCCAGCCACGCTGCAGGGAGCAGCCTGTGGCAGCCCAAACAGGGATTAGGCTGGCCGCCCGGAGACGGGCGGCGCTTGTATATAGCTTTGTTCAAGTAATGTGTTTCAAGGATTAAGGTAGAATGTGTTAATTTTAAATTTTATATTGCAATTTTGGTAGTGTTAATTATTAGAGTATAAGTTTTAAGTATGGTACCATTCCAGAAGTTGTATTTTGTGAGCCAAGGTCGCGGGACCTGATCACACTCCCCCGAGATGTTTTCTTTTTAAAGTCTTTTTCAGAGTTCCGGAAGGTACAGAGGACCATCGTGTCTTTGGATGCTCGAGGAAAGGAGCACCCCAACCCACGACAGGAGGGGTCTGCAGGAGGCAGATGCCCACAGCATTTAAACTGTTATTGGAAATCTCAATCAAGATTAAGTGTTTACAAAAAGCTTGTTAATTATTTTATATTTTGTATTATGTATTGGTCCCAACTCCAAAGGAAATAATGTGTGAATTTAGTTCCTAACTGTAAGATTGTACTACTTGATTAGAGTTAATTGAACAAATTGCATATGCCTATGGATTGTTGTGTTTGCAGATTGTAACATTTGAAATACATTTATGGCTGTAGAATGGTGCCATTTATTAAAGTGTCAGGCTATTTCATTATATAAAAGAAAAGGAAAAGGGAAGCTCGTTTTCTTCCATTTGTTTTTTTAACAGATATGTTTTGGCTTGGTGGTAATCCCATTAAAGATGTTGTATCGTGTTAAAACTATGTCACAAGTGGTGCAGGGGCATTGGACCCCCTCCATGCTTGAATTATTGTAAATACTCAGTGGTGCAGGGGCATTGGACCCCCTCCGTGTTTGAATTATTGTACTAATCATGTTTTTCTGTCGATAGATGCCTACGGTGTACTGCGATTCTCTCTGGGTAGGAGAGATGGAGGTGTCGGGGGATCAAAGATAGATATAGATAAGTATAAGGGAAGGTTGCTTGTGGGGGTCAGAAATTATTGCTCACCTTTGGACAGGATACTTCAAGCAAGTTTTAGTATCCGATGGGGGACTGTAAGGTTTAACAAGAATTTCCAAAATTTCTACAGCCCCGAAGATTATATTTTTGATTAAAGAAAATCTGGGTAGAATAAATGTAAGAAGTCACACAACACCAGGTTATAGTCCAACAGTTTTATTTGAAATCACAAGCTTTCGGAGCACTGCTCCTTCGTCAGGTGAAGTGGAAAGATGCATAAAGACACAGCTTATATAGTCAGAGAATAATGCCAGATGATTACAGGTAATCTTTCTAACTGCCATTTATCACACCTCGGCAGAGAGATAATCATAGCAATCAAAGGTGTGAATGGTGTCCAAACAGGTCAGTCAGGAAAACATTACATCAAAGAACAATGAGGTGGGGTCACAAGGGATCAAATATTGCAGATGCTGGGGTCTGTATGAAAAACAAAAAACAGACAAAAAAACATTTTTTTGGCTGGAAATCATAGCAGGTCCGGCCGCATCTGTGTAGAGAGAACAAGCCAACAACGACTCGAGTCTGGATGACCCTACATCAGGTGGGGTTACATGTAGCGTGACATGAACCCAAGATCCCGGTTGAGGCTGTCCTCATGAGTGCGGAATTTGGCTATCAGTTTCTGCTCTACAATTTTGCATTGTCGCGTGTCTCGAAGGCCGCCTTGGAGAATGCTTACCCGAAGATCAGAGGCTGAATGTCCTTGACTGCTGAAGTGTTCCCCGACTGGGAGGGAACACTCCTGCCTGGTGATTGTTGCGCGGTGTCCGTTCATCCGTTGTCGCAGTGTCTGCATGGTCTTGCCGATGTACCATGCTCCGGGGCAGCCTTTCCTGCAACGTATGAGGTAGACAACGTTGGCCGAGTCACATGAGTATGTACCATGTACCTGGTGGGTGGTGTCCTCACGTGTGATGATGGTATCTGTGTTGATGATCTGGCATGTCTTGCAGAGGTTGCCGTGGCATGGTTGTGTGGTGTCGTGGTCGCTGTTCTCCTGAAAGCTGGGTAATTTGCTGCGAATGATGGTGTGTTTGAGGTTAGGCGGCTGTTTGAAGGCGAGTAGTGGAGGCGTGGGGATGGCCTTAGCGAGGTGTTCATCATCATTGATGACATGTTGAAGGCTGCGAAGAACATGTCGTAAATTCTCCGCTCCGGGGAAGTACTGGACGATGAAGGGTTCTCTGTTGGTTGTGTCCCGTGTTTGTCTTCTGAGGAGGTCTATGCGATTTTTTGCTGTGGCCCGTCGGAACTGTCGATCGACGAGTTGAGCATCATATCCCATTCTTACAAGGGCCTCTTTCAGCATCTGTAGGTGTCCATCGCGTTCCTCCTCGTCTGAGCAGATCCTGTGTTTTTGCAGGGCTTGTCCATAGGGGATGGCTTCTTTAACGTGGTTAGGGTGGAAGCTGGAGAAGTGGCGCATCCTGAGGTTGTCCGTGGGCTTGCGGTAGAGTGAAGTGCTGAGGTGTCTGTCTTTGATGGAGATTCATGTGTCCAAGAATGAAACCGATTCTGAGGAGTAGTCCATGGTGAGTTTGATGGTGGGATGGAACTTGTTGATGTTATCGTGTAGTCTTTTCAGTGATTCTTCGCCGTGGGTCCATAGGAAGAAAATGTCGTCGATGTATCTGGTGTATAGTGTTGGTTGGAGGTCCTGTGTAGTGAAGAAGTCTTGCTCGAACTTGTGCATGAAGATGTTGACGTATTGGGGTGCAAATTCGGTCCCCATGGCTGTTCCGTGTGTTTGGGTAAAGAACTGGTTGTCGAAGGTGAAGACATTGTGGTCAAGGATGAAGCGGATGAGTTGTAGGATGGCGTCTGGAGATTGGCTGTTGTTGGTTTTGAGTACTGAGGCTGTCGCAGCGGTGCCGTCATCGTGGGGGATACTGGTGTAGAGAAACCCATGGAGCAGTTCAGATACTTCTGACTGGCCAGAGGCAATAACCCCAGATATATACCCCCCTGTAATTTCTACATGTGAGGATTCGAGTACAGGAGCAAGGATGTCTTGCTGCAGTTGTACAGGGCCTTGGTGAGACCACACCTTGAGTATTGTGTGCAGTTTTGGTCACCTTATCTGAGGAAGGATGTTCTTGCCATGGAGGGAATGCAGCGAAGATTCACCAGGCTGATACCTGGGATGGCAGGAATGACGTATGAGGTGAGATTGGGTCAATTAGGCTTATATTCGCTAGAGTTTAGAAGAATGAGAGGGGATCTCATTGAAACTTATAAAATTCTAACAGGACTAGACAGACTAGATGCAGGAAAGCTGTTCCCGATGGCGGGGGAGTCCAGAACCAGGGGTCACAGTCTAAGGATAAGGGGTAAGCCATTTAGGACTGAGATGAGGAGGAATTTCTTCACCCAGAGAGTGGTGAACCTGTAGAATTCTCTACCACAGAAGGCAGTTGAGGCCAATTCATTAAATATATTCAAGAAGGAGTTAGATATATTTCTTAAGGCTAAGGGAATCAAGGGATATGGGGAGAAAGCAGGGACAGGGTACTGAATTTGGATGATCAGCCATGATCGCATTGAATGGCGGAGCAGGCTCGAGGGGCCGAATGGCCTACTCCTGCTCCTATCTTCTATGTTTCTATCTGTAAAGAGTCCAAATGTAGATCAAGGTCAGCCCTTGGAGAAAAATTCTCCGCAGGCTCAGCCTAGAATGAGTCAAAGTCCTATAACAAGATCTGAAAGTTCTGTTCAAGAAAGAAGGTATCCTCTTCGAAACAGTTTAGTCTGTAAATATGGAAATTAATTCATATCTTTTGTTCATGTTACAGAATTCTGTAGTAGAATTTGGAAACATAAAATGAGTGCCATTTGAGAAATGTGTACCGCGAGTTGTGTATACCATACAAGTCATGTACAATGATTATTTGCTGTTATTAACTTCTTCAATTAGGAGGGAGAAGTGTAATGGAGCCACCTGGTGGATTTCTGATGTATATAATAATAATAAAGCCATGTGCAGTACAGTTCTTACCGGAAGCCATGTTGTGCTGTTTTATATATATGCTGTGTCTCAAGATATCACAGCTGGCTGTACTTAAAGTTGATAAATCACCAGGAGTGGATGGGATGCATCCTAGGATGCTGAGGGAATTGAGGGCAGAAATCGTGGAGGTACTGGCCATAATACTCCAATCCCCCATAGATAGATAGATGGTGCCAGAGGACTGGAGAATTGCAAATGTTACACCATTGTTCAAAAAAGGGTGTAAAGATAAACCCAGCAACTACAGGCCAGTCAGTTTAACCTCGGTAGTGGGAAGCTTTTAGAAACAGTAACCAGGGACAAAATTAACAGTCACTTGCATAGGTATGGATTAATTAAGGAAAGCCAGCATGGATTTGTTAAAGGCAAATCGTGCTTAACCAACTTAATCGAGTTTTTGATGAGGCAACAGAAAGGGTTGATGGGGGTAATGCGGTTGATGTAGTGTACATGAATTTCCAAAAGGCATTCAACAATGTGCCACATAATAGGTTTGCCAGCAAAGTTGAGCCCATGGAATAAAAGGGACAGTGGCAGCATGGATACGAAATTGTCTAAGTGACAGGAAACAGAGAGTAGTGGTGAAAGGTTGTTTTTCAAACTAGAAGGTGTACAGTGATGTTCCCCAGGGGTCGGTTCTAGGACCACTGCTTTTCTTGATATATCTTAATGACTTGGATGTGGGTGTACAGGGCACAGTTTCAACATTTGCAGATGAAACAAAACTTGGAAGTAAAGTGAACAGTAAGGAGGAGAGTGATAGACTTCAGGAAGACAGAGACAGGCTGGTGAAATGGGTGGACACATGGCAGATGAAATTTAACACAGAAAAGTGGAAAATGATACATTTTGGTAGAAAGAATGAAGAGAGGAAATATAAACTAAATTATACAATCCTAAAGGGGGTGCACGAACAGAGAGACCTAGGGGTATATGTGCACAAATTGTTGAAGGTGGCAGGGCAGGTTGAGAAAGCAGTTAAAAAAGCTTACGGGATCCTGGGCTTCATAAATAGAGGTATGGAGTACAAAAGTATGGAAATTATGATGAACCTTTATAAAACACTGGTTCAGCCCCAACTGGAGTACTGTGTCCAATTCTGGGCACCACACTTTAGGAGGGATGTAAAGGCCTTAGAGAAAGTGTAGAAAAGATTTACAAGAATGATTCCAGGAAAGAGGGACTTCAGTTACGTTGATAGACTGGAGAAGCTGGGGTTGTTCTCCTTGGAGCAGAGAAGATGAGAGGAGATTTGATAGAGGTGTTCAAAATCATGAGTGGTCTGGACAGAGTAGATAGAGATAAACTATCGCCGATCCTTCATCGTCGCCGGGTCAAAATCCTGAAACTCCCTCCCGAACAGCACTGTGGGAGCACCCTCACCACACGGACTGCAGCGGTTCAAGAAGGCGGCTCGCCACCATCTTCTCGAGGGCAATTAGGGATGGGCAATAAATGCTGGCCTTGCCAACGACGCCCACATCCCCGTGAACAAAGAAAAAAATCTGCTCTAAGAGGCCAAAAAATGGTAAGTAAGGATACATATTTTTTCATAAATCCCTGCAGAATATTGTTACCTTTGCATGAACCCAAGGAAGATCGAGATATTTGCCATTGGTATTTCTGTCTGTCTGATGATCTGGTACCAGGTGGACTTTATTTGGCATTTAGATTCAAGAGATCGATACAATATGCCAGGTCAGATGATGGCACTGCACCATGCAAAGGTTGGCTGGGCCGAGGTTGGCGTTCTCTGAATGCCCCATTCAGTTAACAACGTGCTTTGGGTTTTGTGTTTCTCGACTTTCCATTTAAGAAAGACTTGCATTTCTATAGAGCCTTTCACAACCTCAGGTGGTCCCAAAGTGCTTTACAGCCAATGAAGTATTTTTGAAGTGTGGTCACTGTTGCAATGCAGGAAATGCGGCAGCCAGTTGCCGCACAGCAAGCTCCCACAAACAGCAATGTGATAATGACCAAATAATCTGTTTTAGTGATGTTGGTTGAGGGATAAATAAAGAATTCCCCTGTTCTTTTTCAAAATAGTGGCTGTAAGATCTTTTGGGCTAAATTTTCCTGGAGCTGTCAGGCGGGGTTTCAGGCGTGTGGGGGGGGGGGGGGGGGGAAATCCCGAATTTGGGGGTCCCGACACCATCCTGCCCAAAACCCCGCCCCACGCAAGTTTCAGGGGCGGCGGGTACCCACCCCGCACTGGGACCCGCCAAAACCAAGCGGGAAGGGATTAGTGCCAATTAACTGCCTGTTAACAGGTAGTTAACAGGCAGTTTTTAGCCAAATCCCTATTTTGAGGGGTTTTGTGTGGGTTTCCCAATGGCTCCAAACCACGCCAGGTTAGAGCAGGCGGGCCATCGGGTTGAAGGAGTTGGAGGGGTCACGATGTCGGCGCTCAGGTGAGTGATGGGTGCATGAGTGTAAAGGTAAGTGTGTTTGGTGTGTCTAAAGTGTGTATGAACTTTTACTTACCTGTACTTACCTTAACAGCCTTTCTTCCTGTAGCCGTCGGGAGCCCATCACTCAGCCGGCACTTAAAGCTGAACGGCTGCGATCTGTGAAAAGTGACAGCCTTCAGCCTTGAGTGCCGGTAAGAGTTCTAACTGAGTCTGTGCAGAAGGACTCATGTTAGAACTCAGAGTGTCAGTGTTTCACAGCTTCAAACAGCTGTGAAACACTGATATTTCATCTGTCAAGAACTCTTGACAGATGAAATTGCAGTCTGTGACATCACCTGTTGCCGGGTGGCCCTTAATTGGCCTGCGGAGCCCGCTGGGCGGGCTCAACAAGGTCAATCAAGGGGAAATCGCGCGGATTGGCCGGACGTCGATGTAGGCGGGTCAAAAACCCGAAAGGGGAAGTCCCGCCTTCTTCCTGACAGGTTCGGGAAAATCTACCCCTTTATGTCCACCTGAGAGGGCAGATGGAGCCTCGGTTTCATGTCTTATCCGAAGGACGGCACTACCGACAGTGCAGCACTCCCTCAGTACCGCACTACCAGTGTCAGCTTGGATAATGGGCTCAAGTCTCTGGAATGGGACTTGAACACTAAACCTTCTGACTATCTCTAATATCACTTCCATGGATACAGTTACTGTGTGAAATGCTGATATTACTGACCAGTGAAGACCTTGTGCACATTAATAAAAATCCTAACTAAATGATAAGAAACATATCCCAAAATAAAATATAGTTGAAACAAAATAGCATGAATCTGCCATAACTGAAAAAGCATAGAATCTTACAGCATAGAAGGAGGCCATTCAGCCCATCGTGCTTGTGCCGGCTCCTTGACAGAGCGATCCAATTAGTCCCACTACCCTCCTCTTTCTCCATAGCCCTGCACATTTTTCCTTTTCAAGTGTATATCTAATTCCCTTTTGGAAGTTAAAAATAAAAGATTAAATTGGCAGTGATCATCATTTTAGAACAGGCTTTAATCATGTTCACTGTTGAGAAGCCACATTTCCAACGTGGATCAATATACAAAGGACAGCACCATGGCACTACCAACTATCGCCTCGAGGTCCATTATGGATTTTGAATAACTTTGTGTTTTAATTCATGAAAGTGCACTTCAACCTTAGTATTAACCATAGTCATAGAGAAAATGGCTGGATTTTTAACCTGGAGGCAGGTAGGGAGCAGAGGGTGGGCGGGGCTGGAAAGCAGTTGGAAAACCCGGGAGAACGGGTTTCTCGCAGGCCCTGCTGAATGTAACGGCAGGGCCTGATTAGCATTTTCAATCTCTGCTTCTTGCTCACAACCAGCCGGCTGGAAAGGCTGGCTGGCTGTTGGACAGGCAGAGAGGAGGGAGGGAGTGATCACGGGCCAGAGCGGGGAGGTTGGCTGGTGATCAGGGATGGAGCCGGGAGGTCAGAAGCTCGGAGTGTGATCGGAGCCGGAGAGTTGGAGCGGGGGGGTCGGGGGACAAGGTTCAAAGGCCGGGCAGGGGGGAAGGGTGAGGGGGAGTCGGAGGCCTTGGCGGGGGGGGGAGTGGAACGTCATGTGGGGGGGATCGGAAGGGTCGGGGGGGGGGTGGTGTCCACTCTCGGGGGGTTTTTGAGGCAGGAATGCTGAATTCAGTGAAAAGGCACTTACCTCCTGGATCCAGTAGTCTTCGCCTCCCTTTAGCTGGCAGGTTTCCCGAGGCCCGGGATACCCGGCCATGCACAGCTAAATTTAAAATGGTGGATCACCATGAGGCACGGAGCCTCATTATAATATTTAAATTGCCAACCCGCCTCGCACCCATCCCCCATCCTGCCTCCGTTAAAACCAGAAGTGGGCAGGTTGGAGGCAGGCTGGGGTCGGGATTCCGATTTTTAACTCTTTAAACTCCCGCCCGACCCAAACCCACCCGTTTTTTGGGGTTAAAATTTCCCCCCAGTGTTTCCACTTGTCCAAAACTAGGGGTCATAAATATAAGACAGTCACTGATAAATCCAATAGGGAATTCAGGAGAAACTTCTTCACCCAGAGAGTGGTGAGAATGTGGAACACGCCACCACAGGGAGTGGTTGAGGTGAATATCATAGATGCATTTAAAGGGAAGCTGGACAAACACATGAGGGAGGAAGGAATAGAAGGTTAGGCTGATCGGGTGGGATGAAGAATGGCGGGAGGAAGCTCATGTAGAGCACAAATGCCAGCATGGACCATTGGGCCAAATGGCCTGTTTCTGTGCTGTAGACTCGATGTAACTCGATGTAAAGTAATGTAAGTCCAAGGACCTTAGTCCAGAGCAAAGTGGTTTGAGATTCCATGGAAAGGGTAGTCTCACATTGCTTTGGTTTGCAAATGGGTTCAAATAGTGTCCCGGGGTGCCCCTTGGACCATATGAATTCTTTATAACTGTTTCAAACATGCAGACATTTTGCGCAAACTCTCTAAACCCTTACATTGTAACTGCAGGAATAGAGGCTCCCTCCAGGGCAGAAGAATGGGTGTTCAGTCAGCCACTTTAACGGGATGCTACCCTGGCTGGGGATTGACATGCGGTGACTGGTTTGAGGCAAGAGCAACTCCTTTAGCGTACGAGCATGTCAGTCGTTAATAGTTATTGGCCCAGAAATTTGGGTCGGGGGCTTCCCGCGGGTGCAAGCCCCCGACCCGCACTTACCTAGCGCGCCGGCCGTTGAGCTGTGGGCCCGCGTGGGATTCCGATCCTGGGCCTGCTCCAACTGCCGGCGCGCAGTGCTTGCGTATCCCAGGGGCGCAGTTAGTTCGATGCATTCCCTGGGATCACGTGTGTCGTGTATTGATTGCGAGTTTGACACCAGTCAATACGGTAATGTAATGTACGAGTTTAACACCAGTAAATACGGTAATGTAATGTGCATTGCATTATGGGAATTACCCGGGAAAGCTGCAGTCAGCCATTTTAGGAATAAAGTAAAGATTGTAGTTATAAGCCTGTCTGCCTGACTCTGATTTAATTCGCCGTATCTACATGCTTGATTGAATGCATTAAAGCACAGATACAACATTGGCGATGAGGATAACGGGCAGAATCTTTTTAAAAAAGGTAGTTGCCCAAGTTTTAGTTAGCTAGGATGGAGAAGACCGGCATTCAAAATTTTGCATGCTTCACTGAGCCAGCCACGTTGGGTCCAAGATGGACGAGGTGGTTAACGTCTTTTGAGCTTTATGCCGACGGCAAAGGACTCATTATCGGCGATAATTCTACAGCTGCCATGAAGCAGAGGAGAAGAGCTCTACTTCTACACCTAGCAGGACCAGATGTCCAGGATATCTTTTCGACTTACTGGACACAGGAGAGCCAGCAGACTACACGGCGGCAGTTAGTGCTTTGAATCACTACTTCGTGCCCCAGATCAACGCAGCATTTGCTAGACAGACTTTTCATAGTTTGTCCCAGAAGACAGGTGAGACTGTGCAACAATTTGCTACTCGCTTGCGGCAGGCTGCTAAGACTGTGCTTTTGGGGGGGATGCGGAAAATCAAATAAGAGATGCTATCCTGAGTAGGTGCACGTCAGCCTATGTGCGGAGGAAATTGCTAGAGGAAGGGCATGATCTAACGCTCGCCCACACGTTACAATTGGCCTCACAATGTGAAAACGTCGAGGAGCAGATGTCAGCCATGTCATGTACAGAGAAGGCGGAGACAGATACTGTTCGTCATGTTACACAAAAAAGAGGGTATTATGTGAAAAGCTCAACAGAGAAACCAAAGGGAAATGGCAATAGGAACGAAAGGAAATGTTACAGATGTGGACATACAAACCACATGGGCAGAGATCCGAAATGCCCAGCACGCGGATAAACGTGTCATAAGTGCAAGGGAAAGGATCATTTCTCCAAAGTATGCCGCACAAAGGGTACAAAGAAACACAGTGTGAACAATGTAGAGGAACAAAATAACTGTGCGTTTGCTGTTACTGGAAATAACGTGACAGAGAGACTTACCTTTTGTGTGGGGGGAGTAAGCCTGAGAATGTTAATTGATTTGGGTGCAACTAGTAATGTGATAGATGAGAATACATGGGAAGGATTAAAGTCAGAACACATTAAGTATCAGTCACATGTCCCTAAGACAGAGAGAAAGTTATTCTCTTATGCTTCTAGCCGACCACTGTCAGTTAAAGGTATATTCACATGTGGGATTACAATAGGTAAGAGAACTGAGCAGGTGGAGTTCATTGTGGTTAAAGGCCATGGAGAGCCGTTGCTAGGAAGGGAGACAGCCATGAAACTGGGAGTTTTAAAAATAGGCGCAGATGTCTCAGCTGTGGTAGATGTAAGACAGCTACTAGAACAGCGGCATCCAAAGGTGTTCCAGGGAGTAGGAAGGCTGAACACAAAACAGATCAGTTTGTATATTGACCCACAAGTGAAGCCTGTGACCCAGCCACTCAGGCGTATACCATTCAACTTAAGGGGGGCAGTAGAAGCCAAAATAGAACAATTGAGGGACATGGACATTATCGAACCTGTAACTGGTCCCACTCCAAGGGTAAATCCTGTGGTTATTGTACCAAAAGTGGATAAGGATATAAGGTTATGCCTAGACATGAGACGAGCAAACCAGGCAATAGTGAGGGAACGATATCCAATCCCCACCGTTGATGAGATACTCCAAGGTATGAACGGCTCGATGGTGTTTAGTAAGCTCGACCTGAAATGGGGTTATCACCAGCTAGAACTGACCCCTGAGTCATGAGAAATCACAACGTTTGCAGTATATAACGGAATATACAGGTACAAGAGGCTGATATTCGGTGTATCTTCAGCTAGTGAGCAATATCAGCACGAGATAGATAATGCCTTAACTAGAATAGAGGGTGTTGAAAACATCTCAGACGACATTACTGTGCATGCACACGACCAGGAAATGCACGACAGACGCCTGCACGCTGTCATGACCAGACTAATGGAAAGTGGACTGACACTAAACTCAGAGAAGTGACAATTCAACATGGACCGATTGATTTTCATGGGAATCCTGTTGTCTGAAAAGGGCATCGGACCAACAGCAGAGAGAGTGCGAGCGGTGGCAGAAGCTCGGGAACCAGAGAATGCTACAGAGGTGAGGAGTTTCTTGGGACTCGTTGGGTACAGTAGCAGATTCAACCCGCAGTTTGCAACGCTATCAGAGCCACTGCGACACCTGACGAGAAAAGACACACTGTAATAATAATAAATAACTTCCGGATGAAGTTATGTGCACATCACTTCCTGTGAACTGTGAACTCTGTGCATACATCACTTCCTGTGCATACGTCACTTCCTGTGTTTGGACTAGTATAAATACTGAACTGCTCAGTATGGCAAAAGGGCTTCTCCTAGAGGCATGGTGAAGACCACTCTTGTATATTGTATAATTATAAGTTGCTTAAAGCTTACTTTAAAGTTCCTTGATGTGTGAGACTCCTTTTTACATCAATTTAAGCAACTTAGTATTTACACTCACAAATACTAGACCTTCAGACAAACTCAGAGTTAAGGATCCAGGGAACCACCCATCATGGAAAACATCCTTAAACCTACTCGTCTGGACTTGGACCCAAACGCACCAGCAGCTGGCAGGGTATGGAAGCATTGGTACCGTACTTTTGAGAATTTTCTTGATGAATGTAAAGTGAATGCTTCTACTAAACTGAGGATACTTATCAACTATGTGACCCCAACAGTGTTTGAATATGTTGATGAATGGGATAATTACGATGAGGTGATCCGGGCACTTAAAAAACTATATGCCAAGACCGCAAATGAGGTCTATGCTAGACATCTACTGGCCACAGCCCGACAAGGGCCAGGGGAACCGATTAACGAATTCCTTCAAGAACTTTGCAGGCTCAGCATAGATTGTAACTTTCAGGCAGCCTCGGCTTAGCTGTACCGCGAAGAAATGATTCGTGATGCTTTCATCTGCGGGATTGCCTCTCCATTTATACGCCAGCGTCTATTAGAAAGTAAAACACTTGAGCTACAAAAGGCTTTTGACCTGGCTTGTTCTCTGGATTTGGCAAAGAAAAATGCAGACCTCTATCAGCTGCCTAGGTCTCGATCTGCTGCTGTAACTGCAACCAGACGATTCAAGTGGTCTCAGGTGAACCTTATCATGGAGGAATCTAATCCTGATGATAATTCTGATGAAGAAGAGGAGGATGACCCCACTTTAGCAGCCTCTTGGCAATCTAGGAAGGAATGCTTCTTTTGTGGAGATTCTTTTCACCCTAGGAAATTCTGCCCTGCTCGCAATGCGATCTGCAGTCATTGCGATAAAAAGGGACACTTTGCAAAAGTTTGCCAATCAAGAACCTCTACGAGGGCCTATCCAGCTAAGGCCTACCGAACTGCCCCAATTAGGGCCTATCAAGATGCTCCGGCTAGGACCTATCAAGCTTCCTCTCGAGCTCTCTCCCGAAGAAGCACATCTAGAGTTTCAGCCACTCTCTGTGCAACCACACCAATTACAGTTGCTTGCCCACAGAACCTGTTTCATGCAGCTACAAAAGTTTCAATTAATGGGCATACCTTAGATGCCTTAATTGACTCAGGAAGTACTGATAGTTTCATTAGAGAACAGATTGTTGCGAAATTGAAACTACATATCTTCCCATCGGACCAGGCAATTGCGATGTCTCAGTCATCACTTAATACCAGAATCTCCGGCTTTTGTATTAC
This sequence comes from Somniosus microcephalus, assembly GCF_052327205.1. Taxonomy (NCBI): domain Eukaryota; kingdom Metazoa; phylum Chordata; class Chondrichthyes; order Squaliformes; family Somniosidae; genus Somniosus; species Somniosus microcephalus. The sequence continues at coordinate 22,721,621 of NC_140993.1, read as the reverse complement.
TGATATGACACTTAATGGTCGCATGTATCCCTCCACCCGACATTCGGTGCTCAAGGACTTATGTAGTGATCTCATCTTAGGGTTGGATTTTCAAAAACAGCATAAGAAACTCACCATTGAGTTCGGCGGATCCAAACCTGGACTTACTATTTCTAATATACTGTCTAAATTACCGTTTTGTGCATTATCAGTAGCTTCACTTGATGAACCCTCATTATTTGCCAGTATTCCTCCTCGATGCAAACCAATAATAACGAAATCGTGGCGCTTTATTCAGGAAGACCAATCTTTTATTGAGGCTGAAATCTCTCGACTTTTAGCAGAGGATATCATCGAACCGTGTTCGTCGCCCTGGCGGGCTCAAGTCGTCATAGTCAAGAACCCTCTAAAACCTCACAAACAACGACTATGCATTGATTATTCGCAAACCATCAATCAATATACTGACTTGGACGCCTACCCATTGCCACGCATTGATGATATGGTTAATAAACTGGCCGAATACAAAGTGTTCTCAGCTTACAATTTAAAAAGTGCCTATCATCAGGTACCCTTGAAGGTCTCAGATAAGCAGTACACGGCCTTTGAGGCTAATGGACGGCTGTACCAATTTTGTCGCCTCCCATTCGGGGTTACTAATGGAGTGGCTGTCTTCCAACGGGCAATGGATGGCCTGGTTAAGCAGGAAAACTTAAGGGACACTTTTCCCTATCTTGATAACATTACTATTGCAGGTCACGATCAACAGGAACACGACGCCAACCTCCAAAAATTCGGGATGCCCTCCATCACCGTAACTTAACTTTGAATGAATCTAAATCTGTTGAGTCACAACCGACCATCAACATCCTTGGCTACTGCGTAGGCAATGGTATCATTAAGCCAGACCCAGAAAGACTTCGCCCGCTCCAAGAGCTCCCGTCACCTAAGAATCCGGCTTCTTTACGTCGGGCTCTCGGTCTGTTTGCATACTACGCTAAATGGATTCCTCATTTTTCAGACAAAATCCAACCCTTGCTGCATGCTAGATCATTTCCATTGGAAACAGCGGCTGTTGCAGCCTTTAACCTTCTCAAAAAACAGTTGGAGAAAGCGGCTCTTCACTCCATCGATGAGAATCTCCCTTTCCTAGTCGAATGTGATGCCTCGGAGGTGGCGATCTCGGCTACTCTAAATCAGGAAGGTCGTCCTGTAGCATTTATGTCCAGGACCTTACAAGGTGCCGAGCTACATTATCCTCCGGTTGAGAAGGAAGCCACAGCCATCATAGAGGCGGTACGGAAGTGGAACCATTTCCTAGCTCGCCAGCACTTTACATTGATCACGGACCAGCGATCAGTCGCCTTCATGCTCGATAATCGAAAACGAACCAAAATTAAGAATAATAAAATACAGCTTTGGAGGATGGAACTGGCCTCTTTTGGTTACACCATTCACTATCGACCTGGCAAGGAGAATGTGGCCCCGGATACCCTCACACGAGCATTCTGCTCCACTATGTCGTCCTCTACTCTCATAGATGTCCATAATGGATTGTGTCATCCTGGCGTTACGCGCATGCTACATTTCGTACGATCACGGAATCTCCCTTTTTCTACTGGAGATGTAAAGAAAATGTGCTCAGAATGCCGGCTTTGTGCAGAAATAAAACCTCAGTTCTTCCGCCCCTCAGATGGTATGCTCATACACGCAACCCAACCGATGCAACGACTTAGCATCGATTTTAAGGGCCCAGTGCCCTCTTCAACTCGGAACACATATTTGCTCACCATGATTGATGAATATTCACGTTTTCCGTTTGCCTTCCCCTGCTCCAATATGCTGGCGTCCACAGTAATCTGCTGCCTTGAGCAGGTATTTTCTCTCTGTGGCATGGCGGCTTACATTCACTCGGATCGGGGTTCATCCTTTATGTCAAGGGAACTCAAGGACTACCTCTCAGAACGGGGAATTGCTACAAGCAAAACGACGCCATTTCATCCCATCGGATATGGGCAGGTAGAGAGGTATAACGGTATCATCTGGAATTCCATACATCTTGCTTTAAGATCTCGGGGCCTACCAAACCAGCAATGGGAAGCAGTGCTTCCGGATGCATTGCACTCTATACGGTCCCTTCTTTCTACAGCCACAAATACTACACCTCATGAGCGGTTCTTTGGATTCCAGCATCGCTCATCTTATGGGACATCCCTCCCGTCATGGCTAACTACTCCTGGACCTGTACTACTCCGAAGATACGTTCGGACGTCTAAAAATGACCCTCTCGTAGGCGAGGTCGAACTAACCGATGCCAACCCCACCTATGCATACATACGATATCCCGACGGCCGAGAATCTACCGTATCATTACGGGATCTGGCTCCCTGCCCACCAGGACCTAGTGGGACATCGAGTGATGGTATTTTACCAGGAGCCTCTTGGAACCTACCGGGTACCCCTCTCCAGGATCCTGATCTGACACCAACTAGCTTGGTGCCGGTAGAACCCCGTACTCAAAGTTGCGACCCTCCCAGTACCGCGCACCAAAGTACTGATCCGCCACAGACCAGCTCTGCACCTCCCTCTGAACAGAGACAGACCAACTCTGCACCTATTGGGGCTCGTACACGAAGCCATGATCTCCCCGACCCTTCACAGGGTAATCCAGGCCACACAGACTCTGACCAATGGCCAACAGCATGTAAGCGGACCAGAGACCCTCTACGACGGGAACCCAAACGGGTGCGACTCTTCCTCGTTCGGCGGCTGTGGAATAAAAGGAAGACCACAGCCTTCTAATCTCGCAGGAGGGAAGAATGTAATAATAATAAATAACTTCCGGATGAAGTTATGTACACATCACTTCCTGTGAACTGTGAACTGTGAACTCTGTGCATACATCACTTCCTGTGCATACGTCACTTCCTGTGTTTGGACTAGTATAAATACTGAACTGCTCAGTATGGTAAAAGGGCTTCTCCTAGAGGCATGGTGAAGACCACTCTTGTATATAGTATAATTATAAGTTGCTTAAAGCTTACTTTAAAGTTCCTTGATGTGTAAGACTCCTTTTTACATCACACACCATTTAAATTTGGATCACAACAGAGACAGTCATTCAGTGCACTCAAGGGAGAGTTGGCCAGAGCCGGCACTTTAGCATATTTTGATAAGGACGCACCAACCAAGGTGATAGCAGATGCCAGTCCTGTAGGTTTAGGCGCAGTACTAGTCCAGGACCAACAGGGACAAGAGGTGCCAATATGTTATGTAAATCGTAGTTTAACAGACTCTGAGAGGAAATACTCTCAAACAGAGAGAGAGGCCTTAGCTCTTGTATGGGATTGTGAGAGGCTGCATCCATATGTGTATGGCCGAAAATTTAACTTGGTAACTGACCATAAGCCATTACAAGTGATATACGGCCCACACTCTAAACCCTGTGCCCGTATAGAGAGATGGGTACTTAGATTACAGCCGTACGATTTTAAGGTGATACACATTCCAGGCAAGCAAAACATTGCAGACCCACTGTCACGATTGCTGGGGGAGACAGCAAAACAGGAGAGACATTCTCATGGCTCAGATGAATACGTGAGATTTGTAGCTGGGAGTGCGACACCAAAAGCACTCACTACTAGAGAGGTGGAGGAAGCCTCTGCTACTGACCCAGAGCTGATTGAGGTATGGAAGGCAATCACAAACGGACATTTTGAGAACTGTAAACCTTATGCAGCAATTGCAAACGAGCTGTGCGTAGTGGGGTACCTAGTTCTTCGGGGAACATGCATCGTGCTACCCACAGTGTTACACGCACAAGCCCTGGTGTTAGCACATGAAGGACACTTGGGAATATTTGGAACTAAGCAACATCTCAGAACCAAGGTTTGGTGGCCTGGCATGGACAAGGCAGCTGAAAAACACTGTAAAGCATGCCACGGCTGTCAGATAGTAGCCAGACCCGATCCACCTGAACCGTTGAGACCAACACCATTACCGGAGGGCCCCTGGCAGGATGTAGCTATAGACTTACTGGGACCCTTGCCATCCAACCACTCCATTCTTATGGTAGTTGATTATTATAGTCGTTACTATGAATACGACATCATGACCTCCACAACAACAGAGAAGGTTATTGACAGTTTAGAGTCAATCTTCAGCCGTCATGGTTTGCCAATCACCTGCAAATCTGATAATGGTTCCCAATTCAGATCTGAATTATTCAAAGAATACTGTGAAAACAACTGGATCAAACACCTGAAAACGACAGCAAAATGGGCTCAGGCTAACGGAGAAGTCGAGCGCCAGAATGCATCGCTGATGAAGAGAATCAGAATTGCTCAGTTAGAAGGACTAGATTGGAAACGTGAACTTAGAAAATATGTGACTGTGTACAGGAGCATTGACCATGCCACGACAGGAAAGAGCCTGGCAGAGCTGCTCTTTAAACGGAAAATGAGAGGAAAGCTGCCAGACATCACAGAGTCGCGCGTAGACATGGAAGTACGTGACCGGGACGCAGAACAAAAATGCAAGTCCAAACTGTACGCAAATGAACAGCGGAGAACACAATACTCAGAGGTGGAAGTTGGCGACATGGTGCTGGTATGGCAGGACAAAGTGGACAAGTTCACCACTACTTTTAATGCCACACCGCACAAAGTTTTGAGTAAAACAGGGAGTCAAGTAGTAGTAGAATCTCCAGAAGGAGCACGCTACTCGAGAAACACTACGTTTGTGAAGAAATACAGAACCAATGGACCAAAGGAGACACTCCATGAGCAGGAGGAAACACAAGGGACTGAGGACAGTATAGTAGGCCCTGACACACATACCACTGTGACACAGGCAATACCCACTGACACCAACATGTCAGACATCTATTATATCTATATATATAAAAGCACGGTGGCATAGTGGTTAGCACTGTTGCCTCACAGCGCCAGGGACCCGGGTTCAAATCCGGCCTCGGGTGACTGTCTGTGTGGAGTTTGCACATTCTCCCCGTGTTTGCGTGGGCTTCCTCCGGGTGCTCCGGTTTCCTCCCACAGTCCAAAGATGTGCGGGTTAGTTTGATTGGCCATGATTAAAAAAAAAAAATTGGCCCTTAGTGTTAGGGGGGATTAAATACGTGGGGTTACGGGGATAGGGTTTGGGTGGGATGGCTGTCGGTGTAGGGGCCGGGTGCTAGGGTTTGGATGATCAGCCATGATCTCGTTGAATGGCGGAGCAGGCCCGAATGGCCTACTCTTGCTCCTATCTTCTATGTTTCTATGTTTAGGATACATCTGTCTGTCTGTCTGTATTGAATTAACTCAAGTTATAGCGCGTACCTACACGTGCTTTACGTCAAAAGAAAGCTGACGATTCCAGAACCGTCCTAAGCGTATTTACGTTTCGGCCGGACAAAAATTGCGCCCGTGGTATCCAAAAAACGTTCAATATTCCGCTCATTAGCATCGAGGTCGACCAATCGTACGGCGGGTTCCTGGCGCGTGCGGCCGGGCCCTCCTACGGTCGAGTGACGGGACGATTGACCAATCCTACGCTTCGGTGACCTGATGGTACACCAATCGGTGCCTGTGTGGGTGGGCCTTATCGTTCTGAACCGAGGTGAGTTGCCGCCATCTTGATTCCAAACTTTTCATTTCTTTTTCCTGCTTTCTACGTGTTTCTTTTCAAATCTACATTTCCAGCAAAAAAAAAGTTGCTTTTAAAAGACAAATTGTTTTTTAAAAATGTTAATTAATTTGTAAATCTTTTGTCTAACCTCTATAATTTTCCTACCTTTCACCGTTTTTCCAGGCCTCAAAGCCTGGGTGTCTGTTGACCAGCCACGCCCGAGCTCGGCACCTCCCGTCGCGATCTTTGTGAAGGCTGGAGGGGGCGGGCCTGAGCCGAGCGTCGCCACCACCACCATCTTAGTAAAGGCGGGTGGGGCGAGAGTCAGCGTCCGCGTCATCTTCTGCCCAGAGCGCGACTTGAGTCCGGCCGGGCCTCACGCGGTAGGTTGCGCGGCGGCGTCTCTCTGGTCTTGAAGCCAGCTCGGGCGGGGACATCGGGAGATCGCGGGGGCAGGACATCGGGAGATCCGGGGGCGGGACATTGGGAGATCGGGGGGCGGGACATCGGGAGATCGGGGGGCGGGAGATCGGGGGGCGGCACATCGGGAGATCGTGGGGCGGCACATCGGGAGATCGCGGGGCGGCAC